>NW_001865040.1:2226742-2256861 GCF_000002865.3 Monosiga brevicollis MX1 | reverse complement strand
CGGTCGCGCATGAACGTGAGGCCAGGTGGCATGGGATGACAGCGGCCGTTGTCGGCAGAGACCAAGACGAGGCTGTGTTGTGTTTCCGTACGGGCTTTGCAGCACTCGACGCCATTTGTCCTTGCCCTTCTCGTTTGGGGCTCCCTCGCGTGACCCATCTCCGTGACCCTTCCCCGCCTCGGGCCAGGCTCGGTGCAACTGGGCAAGCATTATGAATAGCATTTGATGCAGTCTATCCTGTTCTTTGCTTGTCACTTGCTTGGTGTTGGCAAGCGCGACCGACAGTAGCTGGTGCCGTTTGCCAACTCCGGATCGCCCCGAGCGCCGGGTCATTCCCTCGTACCACCGCCAGGCGTCGCCCTTTGACCACAAGCGTCCTGTTGAGCCCGGTGCCAGTTTGCCCGCCACCTCTTGCTGGCAATCATGGCTGCTCATCTCCTTGGGGCCCCTCCCCAACGCGCGCAGCGACCTGCACTTGCCATTCAACCTCGGCGACTGCTCCTTCTTCTCGCCATCTTCCTCCCGTATCTGTCGGAAGCCGCAGTGCCTCTTCAAGTTCGGGTGCTTGAAGATAATGACCGGAACAGCTCTGCCCTCATCCAAGCCGTCACTGCCTTTGCCAACCAAGCCTTCTTGCCCAGCACAACATGCGGCTCTCCGGGCGGCCTCCTCAGGCTGGCCGCACCGAATGACCCTTCCGTCGACATTGTCATTGACATGCGCTGGTCCAACGTCCAGCAACCCGTCAATCTCACTGGAGCTCTTTATCTCCCCATGCACCCCCTGATCGAGGGCGTGGCCACTGCCACCCCGCTAGCTCAACGAGCCACCATCATCCAGAATCTAGGTCTCCACAAAGACACAGCGACCAGTGCCCTCATGTCCTTTCTCAAAACCCTGGGCTGGACCACCGTCAAGCTCCTCACCGAGCGCTGCAGCTGGATCGACCTTACCTCGGAAGAGCAAGTCAGCTTACAGAGCGCTGCGGCTGAACACGAGGTGGGCCCACCCTCACCCTTTTTTCTGTCCTGGCCTGTTTCGCCTCCTTCGTGACCCCCAGCCAATGATCATGCTCAGGAGGAGATTGGCCTCAGTGATCTTGATCATCTGGAACAGCCAAGCTCTCATGTGCAACTTGCCATGCTTGTTGTGCTCATAGATTGAAGTGTTTGCTCGTGGCTTCAACCTGGGTACACAATGCCTCAGCTCTGGCTTCAACTCCCGCTTCATCTGGCTCGTTCTTGCCGATGAGGCTAACGAACTAGTCCAGCAAATTTTGAACCTCTACAACGCTGGCCATCTCGAACAAGGGTGCGCTCAGCCCGCTCCATGAAGCCTAACTTCCGCACTACCCACGACCCTGGTACCCCAAGTGACCGCGAGCTTGCCTGACCCTTTTTCCGTCTGATCCACCCTTTAGCCACGTCTTTGTGTTTCCATCCGACTTGAGCCCCATCTCAGTGCCCATTATCTGCGAGTCTCTCCTGGCGTTCGACCACCCAAATGCCAGCAAAGCTTCTGTGCGTTTTTTTTTTAAGAAAGCTTCCTCGTCTGAATCAGAACCGTTGCAGAGTCCTACCATCGCCTCACCACGTATCCATTGGGCGCCTGCAACCGGCACAACACCATCAGGCCTTTTTTGAGGCCAACGTGATCTCATTTGGCACCTTCCCAGGCAGTGACAGCGTCCAATCCGCTTTGGATACAATAGCAGACACGGCCGACATTGCCCGTACGTTTTCCACAGTGTTAATCACGCTCCTCGGCCCTCGTAGCCACATGTATATCTTGTGGCCATGCTATCTTTTGCCCACCACCGCTCGTCTCATCCGTATGCTGCACATCCTTGGCAGCTCTGACATGGCAGCCCTACACCTCGCGCAGCGCCCTAATTATCGACGCCATCCTCTACTCGGGCCGCATTGCTCAGTTGGTCACTTGTCACAGCAATTCCCACCTCACCGCCAGCATGGCGCCTTTTGTGGAAGCCCTTGTGCGCTACTCCAATCGACCCGGGCGTCGATGGGACTCTCCCATTGAAAGCGAGGCCGAGACTCCCCACTTTTTTGGCCAGCGTCCGCCCATCTGGACGGGTCCCAAACTCATCATGCTGATAAACGTATGTTGCCTACCTCGCTAGTTCTGGGAGCTTAGCCTCTTGGCGGTTACTTTGGTCGTTCTCATAGTCGCGTCGGTCATGTCCTCCCCCCCCCCCCTTGTTTTTTAGTCTGACGGCGAACAGATACTGTATTCACCAACTGGTGCCCGCACATGGCGACCATGGCTCATGTTGAACAACTCGGCTTCCCTCTATCCTGTCCCCCTCATCCCTGTGGACATTAACATTATTTTTGCCTTTGGCCGGTGCGTATCGTTGCCCAGGTTCGTCTTCTCACCGATGCAAATGCTCACCCATGACACTGCCCTCGCTGGCGGGCCTTTTGCTTGCGTCACAGGCAAAATCCAGCCGTCCAACCAGGCGTCGCGGCTGCTGAAGCCTTTGCAATCGCTGCGCTTGAGTTTTTCACCGAGCATCGCCCTCAACTACGCCTGCTGGGATCTCTGCGCGATACCTATTCCACCTCCTGCTCAGGCGTTGCTCGTGAAGTGGTAGATGGCAACGTCTTTCACGCTTTAGCAGGCGGAGTCATTTCCGAATGCACGGTCCAGCTTGCCAACATCACTGCTCCAGCCAACATGCTCACTGTCTCTCCTGGTGCTACCGTGGCCAGTCTCTCCAACACCGACATTTACGCTTCCTTCTTCCGTCTCAATCCATCATCCCCCTTTTATGGGACCTCAGTGGCACGCTGGCTCCAGGCAACCCAGTTTGATTGCGCTTCGATGATTGTCGACCCCAGCTTCTTGGCCAACGTCGAAGCTGGAGCAGCCTTTCAAGCCGAATCCCAACGGATCGGCATTGCCACCGAGGCCTTTTACTTTAACAACTCCGCTTCCACCGCAGGCATGCGCGCCATGCTTGAGGATGTTTGGCGTGCGGGTTCTGGCGTCATTGTTGTTATGATGTGAGTAGCTAGCTTGCTCTTCTGTCCCGTCCAATGGCCCACCTTCACGGCTCTTCAATCCGCTTGCATGACGTTGACTGGTGGTGTTTTGCCTTGTGTAGGTTGGCAGCGCAGGCGAACATCCTGTTGGAGGTGGCCCGCGTCATGGGTATGTTTGAGGAGAACTTTCTCTGGGTCTTTAGCAGCTTTGCCGCCATTCCCACCACCTACTCGCCCCAGATCCTGCAGGCAAGCTTGAATAAGGTGGTCATGATCAAGGTGACACCACCCGCCTTCACAACGCAGGTCTCCAAGGATTATCTAAATTACTTCTCCACCACGGGCCATCAAGCGTTTGTGGACGTGACGACGGCACGGCCATACACTGTGGGATTCGCAGACGCCGTCAATGTCATATCCTACGCTGCCGTTCAACGGCTGCACACATATCAGTTTGGCGCCAACGTGACGGCGACCCGGATCGCACTCGTCGAGGGTGTTAGTGACTTCCTCATCAACAAGACGATCGATGGCATTGCTTATTCTCAACTCAGCTTTGACGAGAAGCATAACGTGCACGTGTCTGCGCAGATCCAAGTACCGAACATTGATGCATCCGTGCGCATCCTGGGTCTTATCAATGACGAGACGGTGGACTTGAACATGACATTGTGGAAATCACTCGGTTCCTTCAGCTGTGTCGGACCCAGCTTCCCGACTACCACCGTGGACCCAGCCGCAGTGGGTGCCATTTTGAACGAGAGCAAAGGCATATCTTTAGGGGGCATTTTGGGCATTGCTTTAGGCATTGCGCTTTTGTTAGCTCTCCTGGTTGTGATGTTGCTTCTGGTGCGCCGCCGAAACAAGGGCGACTACGAGGCCCATGACTTCAAAGATGAGCTCTCTCATTTGGAGAGCCTAACACCGCTCAAGGGTCTTGTCGTGCCAGACGAACTTCCTCGCCATCGCATCGTTCTGGGCGAGGAGGTGGGCAGCGGTGCTTTTGGATCGGTTCACGAGGGTGTACTACGCATGCCCTCCACCAACCAGCGCGTTCGCGTGGCCGTGAAAACGCTCCGAAACGAGGGACTCGACAACACCGTCTTGGAGGAGTTTTATCATGAGGCTACCATGCTGGCGCAATTTGCCAACGAGCCACGCATCGTGAGTCTTCTCGGTGTGGTCACCCTTGGTCGCCCATTGCTGATGGTCATGGAGCTCTGCGAAAAGGGCGCGCTCGACGAGTGCCTGCGCAGCTACTTCTTCAAGGACCAAGAGCTCTCTTGGGTCGTCAAACTTCGCATGGCGGCCGAGGTTGCCGACGGCATGAGCACAGTTGCATTGGCTGGTGGCCTACATCGTGATTTGGCCGCGCGGTTCGTACTCGGTCTTACTCGCTGCCGCCTCTTCTTGCATCGTCTGTGCCTTGCCCCTTTCCCTTCTTCGTTTCTGTTCTCGCTCGTCTGTAGATGTGGTTGTTGCAGTCTTTCTCCGCGTTCGCTTCAACTCACTCCGACGCGTTGCCCGTCTCATAGCAATGTGCTTGTGACCGAGGACATGCATTGCAAAATTGCCGATTTCGGCATGTCCAAAGATCGTCGTTACTACATGACCAAAGGCAACCGTCTTGTGCCTGTGCGGTTGGTTCCTGAATCTGTTTTTGGGCTTCTTTTATGCATTGGTTTTATCAAGCATGCTGCTTCAGTTTATTCCATCCGTTTGACTCACATCTCGTCGACGTGCTCTTGGATGTGGCGTAGCTGGGCTGCTCCAGAGGTGTTGAAGGATCAAGTCTACTCCACAGCTTCTGATGTCTGGTCCTTTGGTGTTCTGATGTACGTAACGCCTTGGTTCCTGTGACTTCTGACTCTGATCGAACGAATCAAAGGTGCACCTGTCCTTCCCTGACCGTGTGCTGTGGATAGGTATGAGATGGCCATGAATGCGGCATCCTTGCCGTACGCTTCCATGAGCAATCCTGCCGTTCTGATTGCTGTGTCTGCCGGGTATCGCCTCGAGCGACCGCCTACGTGCCCGTTGGTGGTCTACGATATCATGCGTTCATGCTGGCTTGAGCGACACGAACGCCCTTCCTTCAGCGAGCTGTACGTGCGCTTGCGCGAGGTACAGCGTCTCGTAAACGCAGAGCAGATCTCGCTCGACCCTGTCCGATACATTGATGGCGAAAAGGACCAGAACAACCTTGGGCTGAGTTTCGAGGCATTAACCGAGCCGAGCCGAAACCTCAACTCATTGCCCAACTCAGGCAAGCCGAGTGAAGGCACCGAAGCGTCAGCCGATGCCACCCGTACCACGCGAGACACAATTCTGCGGGTCGAGCCGTACCAAAGTTTTGCTGCAAATCCGTTGACTCAAGCAAATCGGCTGTCAGAGTGGCAAGCGCGGCGAGGAACACCTGGCCACGATGACATGCTTTATGAGCGGTTTACTGTGTTGTAGGCTGAGCTCGCAAACCGAAAGCTGTCTGCTCGGGATATCTGGTTTGACCTGTGTGTTGATGAGTTGTAAGCTAGCAATATGAGCTGTTCGATACCATCTTATTTCCATTGATTGTGCCATGATAATTGACTATTGTTCTTGAGCTGGCCTGATTGGGGGTTCCTTTTTTTTTTCCATCACTTGAATGCAAGCTGACGCGTCAAGTTGACACGCAAACCATAGAAACGATCAACAACTTGTGTGATTGACGTGCCACAGAATGAAGCTAAATCGAAAAACCAAAACAGCATTATGGAGAATAAAATCCAGCTGAGAGATCCACATCTGAGAGCTTCATCAAGTTGGTGTGGATAGACCGATAGGAATACACACACATCAATCAAGTTCGCCACAAGTCCCTTGGAGACCGGTAAAAACAAGAGGGGTTGGGGTCGGGGGTTGGAGGATGGGGTTCTGTCAGAGCTAGGCTAAATAGGGAAGGCGATCATAACTAAAAACGCGCACTGCGCCTCTTTTCGTCTCCTGTTGAAAAAACAAAAAAACAAAAAAAACAAAGGGCCGTGAACCACGATCATGCAAAGGAAGAGTACATCAGAGCGTGTTAGGCAAACTGCTCACCATTGGTTGCATAACCGGTTCCAGACCGGTCATCATGCCACCTACGCAGAAGAGACCACACAACACAAGGGAGCTATGAGCGTAGTTGTATACTCTCAAGAGCAAATTCTGTTGATTCCGTTACTCCAACTCGACAACAAAGACCTCACCCGCTGGGACCACCCGGAGCCGAGAACAGGCCAAGGCCTTCGACCGAACTCTGGCTCGGATGTCGCTGGCTAAAGCGCAAGACGGGCTCGGATTCCGTGCTTCCATTGTACAAGCTATTGGCGCTCCCGTGGTTCCACCCTCGATCCGAGTTGAGATTGGAATACGAACTGGATGCGGAAAGAGGTTCCGAAGGTAGGCTAAGGGCAAGGCGGTTGAAAGCAGAAGTGAGCCTACACCTTTCTGGCCATTTAGAGCGGCGCTTGGCAGCACTGGTCTGACTTGGGTGGTGCTCCCGCATTGAGGTGCGTCAGGTGCATGCCGGGCATGTTCGAAGAGAAGCCACCTCCGATAGCAGCGTGAGCCACCGCCACAGCTTGCTCACGTGAATGTGCCAGCTCGGCCGCGGACCTGAGAGATGGCAGGAAACAGGACAGACAGGTGAGGTGACGCTTTAGTAAGGAACAACCTTCTGGTTGAGAATCATGGGCGGTGGCCAGGACGCTTGTACGCACATGCTGTAGGTGGGCACCCCCAAATAGCTTGTGTGGTCCTCAAGTCCATGAGAGCTGGCACTGCGCGGACCGTGTGTCGCTGCGCGGTTGCGATGGCGGGTTTCGTACGCCTGACGGCGATGGTGTTTCACTTGCATGCTCATGCCAAAGTCTGCAGGTAGGCTCCACCGATTGGTCCCCAAGTATTGGCCAGCCCCTGCTTGTTGAGGGATTTGGAAGCCCTGTTGAGCATGCAATTGCGCTGGCAATGCTTGTGCGGAGGATTGTACAGAGACTTGTGACTGGGTTTGTTGTTGAGACTGCTGCTGCTGCTGCTGTTGTTGTTGTGAGGGTTGCTGTGATTATATGGCGGTAGGAGCGGAGAGGCGCGCATGAATGTGAGCGATGGGCTCGAGGTTTGAGCTTTTCAGGAAGTTCACACGAAGCAAGGGATAGAGGCGATCGGATTCGCACCGAGGCCAAGAGGTGTTCGGTCATAGTGCGCCAGTGAGAAAAGGAGGCCCTTTGTTGAGGGGTGAAGAGGTCGTAACGCATGGCACGGTCTAAGAGCGGTACGAGCTGCTGAGCGAGTTGAGATACAGGAAGCCCCCCGTTGCCGTGCTGTTGATGCACCACGGTGGCCGCCATATTGAGCGTGTTCTCAAGCTAGATATTCCAAACAAAAGTGCGTAAGGACACGCGTTGTGATCATTTGCTCGTAAAACGAAGTTGTGACTCGCGGATTGCGACCAACACGAACCTCTTGCGAGAAGTCGGAATCACGAGGCAAAAAAGGTCTCTCCAACACATCGCTCAACGCGACAAACCCCCGAGAAAGCCACCCGGATTGCAAATCCTACATGGATCACATAGTCATGGCATGGGTTATAAGCGAGGTCGCGAGGTCTAGCAAGGAGAAAAAAACAAAACAAAAAAGAAAAACTAAACAAACAAACAAACAAGAAACAAACAAACAAAAAAATCAAGATGGTTTTTGGCGAGAATAAAATCGGGGGTTTCCCGTGCAAACGAGCTTTTTCCCTCACGAAATTTCTCATCCCCTGGTCGGCAAAAACGCCCAATAGGAAAGAACAACAGCGACAACAGCAGCACCATCACCACCACCACCAGCCGCAAAGAAAATATATTGCATTGCCAAAGTACACGTGGAAGTGTGCACCCATGGATCCTTACCTCACGACACTGTTTTA
This sequence comes from Monosiga brevicollis MX1, assembly GCF_000002865.3. NCBI lineage: Eukaryota > Choanoflagellata > Craspedida > Salpingoecidae > Monosiga > Monosiga brevicollis. The sequence continues at coordinate 2,248,926 of NW_001865040.1, read as the reverse complement.
ATCGCTCACCCAAGCCTGGCGCTTGCTCGCGAAGCGCTTGTATTGATTTGAGCATTTTAGTCCTGGCGCCTTTGGCAGCCACGCCTGGGAGAGAGAGAGAGAGCAAGAGACGAGCAATGTCAGCGGCACGCGACCGTGCAACTGGATTGTTCTGCATAGCTTGTCCTATTTTTGTCATTTGCGTGGGCAGCTTTCTCCACGGCAGGAAAGGTCCAACCTCGGTTCTCCAGCTCTTCGTCGGTCAGGGCAAATATGGCTTCTTGCGAAAGCGAAGCGAAGATGGATTGATACTTGTGCAGTCGTAGCTTCTTGAGCCAGGCCCTGATATCTATCAAAAAGAAGTGAGGGTCAGAGTTCGTCTCGAGTGTGGGAGAAAAGGGGGCGGGATGGCTTACGACTTTGGTTGCCCTCACTGGGAGGGGTCCGATCAGCCGGAGTATCGCCAGAAGAGACGGCATTTTCAAATGCAGCGCGGGTGGCATCGCCCAGTAGGTGGTCAGCGGACGAGGTGGCCATGTCGCTAACAAGGACCTCGCCGTGCGCTAGTGAGTTGCTCAGGGGAAGGGCTTGCTGGTCATCAGTGGAAGGGTGCGAGGCCTTGGTGTCGGGCAAGCCTGGGGGACGATCCGGTGCCAATCGACGTGGAGTCAAGGTGGGGCGCGCTTTGCGACGCTTATCGGCGCTGTTGTGAGCCAAGTCCTGGTCGAGAGCAGGGTCAGGACTCCCGTGAGGATGTGCGATGGTATCATCTGAGGTCCATGCAGCTAGTCTGCTTCCAGCGGGAAGGCCGGGGGCGCGACCCGTGTCCAAGGCAGCCAGCGAGGACGTGGAGGTCGTTGAGGAGGGTCGGTCTGGGGGTGGTGAGGTGGGGCTGGGTGAGATGGCGTGAGTCGAGCCTGCGTTCTGGGATGACTGCTGTTGAAGTTGGGCTTTGAGCTCGGCTTGCTGTTGCAGGTGGAGGAGCTTTTGTAGTAAGAGACGGAAATTGGCGCGGGCGGTGCTGTCGTAAGCTGGGTGTTGGATGCATGTGCGAACGAGACCGAGGCATGTCTCAAAGTGGCCATTGGAGCCGTGTACGTCATAGCCGACTACGGTGGCGTGGGACACGGCGGCAGCCACAAGACGAATATATTCCCGCGCAGCGGGGGCGTTGTTGCGTCGCAAACAATATAGCTGTTGGAGGAGCCTGGCGGTAGTTGCTTCGATACCAGAGTGGGAGACCTAGGAAGGCGAGCCGCGGGTAAGTGACAGGGAAATTGACGGGGCCAGCGAGGGCAGAACTAGGCGGGTGTCGAAGCGAGGGCGCACCGAAAGCTCTCGGAGTCGATCTACGTCGTTGGCCTCTCGAACGGGGTCCGAAAGTTCTTCAGCGCGCTTTTCAATTCGATCGTTGCACACCTGCGAGGGACGGACAAAGACGTTGAGGGCGAGGTTTCGACTCGGATGAGTCTTGTGGAAGCAGTTGAGTTCAAAGCGATGGATGAGGTAAACATACTGTCTGCACGAGTTGTAGCTGGGGCAGGGAGAGGTGTCGTAGCAATGCTAGCATCATGGGCAAGCGATCGGCGGCGGACCGGCTGGCAATACTGTTCTCGAGCGCTGCCGTCTGGCATCACGACGGACACGGTAGTTGGGTGAGCACACGGGTGGAAAAGGTGATGATGAGGAGCAATGACAACATGGCAGCGGGCAGAAAGGTTGGTTTGAGATGGAGCTCATGTGCAAGTCACCGCGATGACGTACATGCATGGGCCATTCTTCAGGCATGGCCAGCAAATTATCCTGGCCATCCATGACGGTGAACGTGAAGGCCCTGGGCCCCACAAACCTCGGCTCCAAGTGCAAAGAAAGGTGTTTAGGTGAAGCTCTTTCCCTCCTCATTGAATAAGACAGGTTCAGCAGCACGGCGTGCACGGGCGCTGTGCCTGAGCTGCGAGCCACGCACGCACCAACATTCACGTGCGGCTTCACAAAGCGGTGACAGACGTCGAGCGTAGCAGACACCGGGGAGATACAGATGCTTGCCAACGCAGTGCGCGGCGCCTGTCCTGAAATGCCTGGATCAATCGAAAGAAAGAGACAGCCGACTCCTGTGAGGGATCACGCCGACCTGGGCCAGCCCCAGCAGCAGCAGCAGCAACAGCCGCAGCAGCAGCAGCCCTGAGGTGGAGCGCCTGACTTCGGAGGTGCACACAGTGGCACACGAAAAGGAGGCGTACCACGGCTCAAACGCGGCAAGCACCGTGTCTAAAACCCTCACAATATCAATCAGAGTCTTGAAAAGGCACCGTCCTCCCAATGCTGGCCAGAATCCAACACCAACAGGCCCTGAGAAGCCTCCCTCCCCCTCCCGCCACGGTGTGCTGCCAAAGCGATATCAGCTCAATCAATGGCGCTCTGTCTGTCTGCGTGCGTGTGTGTGTGTGTTGATCAGTTTAAGAAATCATTCATTTGTGTGTGAGAGTGAGAGAGAGAGAGAGAGAGAGAGTTTAAGAGAGAGAGAGAGAGAGAGAGAGAGAGAGAGAGAGAGAGAGAGAGAGAGAGTTTAAGAGAGAGAGAGAGAGTTTAAGAGAGAGAGAGAGAGAGAGAGAGTTTAAGAGAGAGAGAGAGAGAGAGAGAGAAAGAGAGAGAGAGAGAGAGAGAGAAAGAGAGAAAGAGAGAAGTGAATTGGTTTGGTCGGTTTGAGAAAGAGAGAGAGCTTTCGGTATCTTGTTCAACCTATCTTAGCGTAGAGTTGATTCTTTTATTCTTCTTCTGGTCTTTGATAATGATGGTGAGCACTCTGCGCCGAGGTCCGCAGGGGCGGGGGAACTGGTCGGGTCTACAGTGCTTGGGATGCAAGCTATTAGGATGCCGTGGCATTATCTTTGGCAGCCTGAGGGCTGCCTTCTGACTCGGCGCACCAGTCAAGGCGCTGCCGGTTCGTGCTGCCGGTTTGGAGGACCACCCATTACCATTTGTCAGAGTGACAAACCAAGAAATGTCAGAAGAAATGACCAGGAACATCCCGTTTGAAACACATGTTCACCCAATAACCACCGATAAACAAGTGTTATGGCCGGTTCGAATTGAATTTTTTCGAAAATTCTTTTGTTGTATTTGAACTTGATGTTGAGTGTGGGGTACTTATCTCCTCAGTGAAATAGCTTATTGATTATAAAGGTCAGGTAATTGTTGATCTCATAATAAAGTCAGAGTTTATTTATGAAGAAAAAATAAAAGATAATGAAGACAAAGATGAAGGTGATGCGGGACATTTTCTAGTTTCTGCCCTCGCAGCTGTGTTACCAACCTCAAGCCGATCTTCTCTTTTTTTTTTGACACGTCTCTCTCTCTCTCTCTCGGCTCGCGCGGGCAGTTTTCCGTGTCACTGGGTCGCCGTGGTTGGCTGCCCCAGCAAGGTTCTTTCCTACTGTCTTTCCCAGCCCTGTGCTTGGGACTTGAGGTAAGCAGGGTTGGGCTGTTGCGCGTTCTGTGGTGTTTGAAGGGGTCGGTTTGGGCGAGATAAAGCTTGGCACTGCACGGGGCAGTCAAAACTGACCAACCTGGACGGCAGCCGGGCAGCCGGGCAGGGCCATACTCTTGTGCGCCTCCCTCCTTGATGCGGACTGACATCTGGATGGTGTTTGTGGTGGTAGACGCCAACAGGCAACGATCCGGCACAGGATTGGCGCCATTAGGTCGTACCGATTGCTCTTTGATTCATGACCGCCGCGATGGCCATGTTCTTTGACTTTCCCGTTAATGCGCAAGAGGCGTACACCCCCATCACCTCGCGCTGGCACCCCAAGACTCCGCTTCTGGCCGTGGCTGCCAAGGAGGTTCGTTTCCTGGCTGGGTCTCATTTGCTCTCAACTCATCATCTCTTGATGTCTAATCGGACACCGTGGCCTGCCACCATCCACAGAAGCGTCAGGGCATGGTGACGGGCAACGTCTCGCTGTACACAGACGACGGCGAAAACTTGCCCTCGGCTACCCTGCAACGTTCTGCACATCCTACCGACGTAGCTTGGCATCCCATCGAGCAGGTGCTTGCAACGAGGTATTCAACTCCTGCCTTGAACCCCAAAGTTGTTTTGCAAGGCCCCCGTCATCTTCGGTTATTTGGCTTCTTCTCTATTCGGCTGTGTCCTTGTTATTCTGAAAACGCAACGCCCAGCTGGGACTCTATAAAAAAGTTGTCATCTCCCCCGTTGGTCTTCCCTTGGCTTCTCATTCGGCGTTCTTGCATGAGCAGTTGGGCTTCGGGTGAGATTGTGCTGTGGAATCACGCCACAGAACAGGCCAACGAATGCAAGCGCCTCCACGAGGCAGCCCTGGTCTTTGTTCGTTGGTCTGCGGATGGTTCTCGTCTCATCAGCGGTGATGAGGTTTGTATCAGCCCAACTCACCATCCTCTCTACGTCGAACCCGGCAAGAGGCACTGCCTCTGATCTATCTGACCGAGGTTGCCACTCCACACCCTAGGATGGTCTTGTTTGTGTGTGGATGGTGAGCCAGAGCGGCAAACCCACCCTGGCCACAGAGATGCGCCTTAGCGCAGGCTGCCTGCACTGTACGTTTGAGATACCTTTGCACTTTTATTATTATTCATTTATTGTTCTTAATTTTTATTTTATTTTTTTTTATTTTTTTTGTTACACCTGCCGAGCAGCGCCACACAGCTTGACAGTTATCTCACTTTGCCGTCCCTTTTCCACGCCACCTTGGTGCTAGGTTGCCCCGTCGAAGGTGCTCGGGGCTCCAACAGCGTCTTTTTTGTCAGCACCACTGACAACGAGGTGCTGCGCTGTGAAGCGAGTGGTGATCTCAGTTCGGCCTTCAAGGTCGAGGGCAACATTCACGATCTCACCTACGATCCCCGCTCAAGTATGCTGGCGTCCGCCCCCTCTCTGCCCATTCTTGTCGTCGCTTCCGTCGCTGCCTGATTGCCGCCTTCGCCTTCTTCTGACATATCAATCGCGCACTTTTCACGCTGCCGCCCAGACTTGCTGATGGCCATCACAACGGAAATGACCGTGATCCAGCACCGTGTTATTCAGACTGGTCTGACGGAAAAGTATCTCTTCAAGCTGGCCGGCAAGCTACCAGGCCAGACCGCATGGGCGGCTGCCGGCGTCCTGGCCTTTGCCACCGGCGAAAATCAAATTCGCTTGTGGAATGCCGAGGCTGGGGATCTCTACTCTCTATCCATTGCCCAGGAGTCGGGTGACTTTACGCCCTCGGATATCCTCGCCGCCGTGTCCTATGACCCGCGCAGCCAGTTGATGGCGGCTGGCTCACGCAACGGCTATGTCTTCATGTGGAAGTACAATGCAGCCAATCTGCAGGATGATGACGCCACCACCATGTGGTCTTTTCAGCCGCCGATTGAGCTCTCCGGCAGCCTGGTGCGCCTGACGTGGGGCCCGAATTCCCTCCTCGGGGCTCAAAATAACGTAGACAGCGTGTCCATCCTTCGTGAGCACATTATGCGCAAGGCGTTTTGCGCCACCGCCTCTGCCATTCAGGTCTCCGCGGCTCGCCTGGTCGTGGATGTTTTTGACAAGCACACGCACAGCCTTGACGGTGACTTTTCAATCAAGGGCGTGGCTGTGAGCCAGGATGCTGTAGCCACCTTTGGGGCCCGGGAGGTTGCCGTCCACGAGCTGGTCAAAGATGGCAATGTGCTCCGTTCTGCCAACGCCTTCCCCTGCGCTGCCACCGCGGTGGCCCTGCACGGCAGCACTGTTTTCACCGCCATCGAATCTCGCGTTGAGGCTCGTAGCTACAACGGCAGCTCCAAGCAGGTCATGACCTTTGGTACCAATGAGGGTACAGTCACTCATCTTGCTGTCAATGGGTACGTTGCCTGCCACCTTGAGCATGTCTACGTTTGTGCGCCGGGGTCGTCAAGTCTCGAGCCGAGGACCCACTGAGCGCTCACAATTTTGTTCGTCCTCCTTTCGCTTGATCATTGTCCAGTGACTCCTTGGTGGCCGTGACCAACAAGTGCGTAGTGCGTACCTGGGACCTCGCGCGTCGCGAGGCCGTACCACAGGCAGGCCCCCATGATGCCACCGATGAGCTCGATCAAGTGTCAGCTGTGGCAATCAACGCAGATGGCTCCTTTGTCGCCTTTTTCGGTATGGCCGAGCATGACGATCAGCCCATGGTCTGGCTGTGGGCAACCGCTCAGGAAAAGGTTTTCCACCAGTCTGCGGGCGTGGGCTTCACACCACAAAGCATTGCCTGGGACACGTCCGATCCTCGTCTCCTCGTGGTTGAATCGCGCAACGTCAGCTCGGACGGCATTATCAAACGCCGAGTGACTTCCTTCTTCGCTACCGCGGCCAAGGGACTGGTTGAGCACCACAGCTTTGATCTCAAGCCGGATGACGGCGCCCTATTGGGTGTCACGGTCCCCAACATGTACTTCACGTTGCGCCACAAGAGCGAGGACAACGCCATGTACGAGTCTCGTCCTCTACGCGATTTTGCAGGCATTCCCGAGGCCGATCGTGATACCCGCGAGGCCATGATGGAGTTCAGCTACCAGCTGACGCTTGGCAACCTGGACGAGGCCTTCCGGGCTGTGCGTGTCATTGAGAACGATGCAGTCTGGGCCAACATGGCGCGCATGTGTGTCAACACCAAGCGCATGGACGTGGCGATTGTCTGCCTTGGGCGCATGGGAAATGCCGTGGGCGCACGGGCTCTTCGCGAAGCGCAGAATGAGACCGATGAGGCCAAGGCTGCCATTCTTGCTATTCACTTGGGCATGGTCGAAGAAGCCGAGGAAATTCTGAAGGTGCGCTTGGCTCATGTCGCAGGACAACAGGGCACGAGCGTTGCAGCTCACAGCATATCCATTTTTTTTTTGTAGAATGCCGGCCGCTTTGATTTGCTGGTGCAGTTGTATCGGGACAGCAACCGTTGGCAGGATGCCCAGCGCGTGGGCATGGAGCATGACCGTCTGCACATCAAGACGACATTTTACGAGCAAGCCCGACATTTTGAAGCTTTGGGCGAGGTCGGTCCCTGGCAGCCCCGAAGTCGGCCATGTCCGCCCTGGCGTCAAAATGGGAATGTTTGCGAGTGCTTGCTCATCTCATGTTTCGCCCTGTTGCACTACCTTTTCACTGAGCAGATTGGTGATGCTATCAAGGCGTATGAAAATTCGCACGCTGATAAGCGTGAGGTGCCGCGTCTTTTGCTTGGGCACCCTACCGAGCTCCAGGTTTGTTTTGGCGTTCTGGTCCGCCTCTGCCTGCACGTGTGTGTGTGTGTGTGTGTGTGTGTGTGTGTGTGTGTGTGTGGTGCTCACGATGGCAAACGATGCGTTGGACATTCCACGCCTGGCAACGGGCTCTTGTGATAGAACTACGTGCGTGCCACGCAGTCCAAGGACATTTTGCGCTGGTATGGTCAGTACAAGGAGTCTCAGTCGGATCTGGACGAAGCCCTCAAGCTGTATGCGGGCTGCGACGACATCCTGTCCATGGTCCGCGTGTACTGTTTTGAGGATAAGGTGTCGGAGGCCTGTGAGCTGGCGCGACGAACGCAAGACAAGGCCGCTGCCTATCACCTCGCTCGTCATTTTGAAGCCAAGGTATCATTCGAATAGCCTCTGGTCGGGCATGACCGGCACGGTGACATGGGTGCGAGGGCACACGCTACCTAAAACTGATATTTTGCTTGGCTGATCCCAAATGCTACAGGACCAAGTGGAAGAGGCCATCGAATGGTACTCCAACTCGGAGTGCTACACCAACGCCATCAAGCTGGCCAAGGAACATGGCCTCAAGGACCAGATGCTCAATCTGGCTCTCAACTCCACCAAGGTGCGACATGTGCTCGGGGGTTGCGCCCACTGCTTGTGTATCGCCAGCCGTTGACTCGGCGGTTCTCCATCTCATGTTCTTGTGCTTGCGGTCGTGTATCTTACTCTCTTGACGGGGAATCAGGTGGACATGATCTCGGCCGGCGAGTTTTACGAAAGTCAGGGCATGTATGACAAGGCCGTTATGCTGTACCACAAGGGTGGCCGTGTGGCCAAGGCACTTGAGATGTGCTTTGACCATCAATCTTTCCAAGCTCTCGGCGCTATTGCCGCAGATCTCGACGAAACAACCGACCCTCAGCTCGTGCAGCGTGCTGCCACCTTTTTCATCGACCATCGTCAATATGACAAGGCCGTTAACTTGCTCATCGTTGGCAAGCGCTTTGAGGAGGCGCTCAAGCTCATCGGCGAGCATCACGTGCATCTCACGGTCAGTGTCCAGTTGCCTTGGGTAGACTTTCGGGTTCAGTCATATCGATTTGCCGAGTAACCCATGGTGCTTCCTTTTCTGTGTGGCACGAGGCGTGGTGCTGGATTGATGAGTCTGATGCTTTCTCTCGATTAAACATGTCGCATGACTTGGCTCGTAGGAGGAGAATGCTGAGCGCATGACCTATGCCAAGGGTGCCGTGGACAAGACGGTGCGCAACCAGGTGTTGGAGCGTATTGCAGACATTGCCTATGCACAAGGTTCCTACCAGCTGGCGACCAAGAAGTATTCACAGGCCGGCAAGTTTGTCAAGTCAATGCGTGCGCTGCTCAAGAGCGGTGACACGAGCAAGATTATGTTCTTTGCGAACAAATGCCGGCAAAAGGAGGTATACATCATGGCTGCCAACTACCTTCAGAGTCTCAACTGGCGACAGGACCCCGAGATCATGAAGAACATCATCGGCTTTTACACGCGTGGTCGTGCCTTGGATTCGCTGGCGTCTTTCTACGAGTCGTGTGCACAGGTGGAGATTGACGACTACCAAAACTACGATAAGGTGCGGTCCTGTGGAGACAGCAGCTTCTGCGTTCTGTTGTGCGAAAGCAACATTGCAGTTTTTTGCTGCTACCTTTTCTGCATCACGCGCGCTCCTTGGGGGTGCTTGAGACGTGTTGTGGAGCGCAAGTGTCTTACGCCACACCCGCCTACTCCTTTACTCCTGATTAGGCTCTGGAAGCGTTGCGAGAAGCGCTCAACTGCTTGAGCCGTGCCAAGATGAACGACTTTGATGAGCAAGAGCGTCGCGTCTCGTCGTTGCAGACGCGTATCATGCACGTGGAGAAGTAAGTTTTATTATTATTATAATTATTATTTTTTGAGTGCATCAACCGTGAGCCACCGGCGCAGAGCGATCGATTTGGCGGCCACTCCCTTCTCATGGTCATGGTTATGTGCAGGTTTGTCACAGTTCGACAAATGGGCGAGCGGGATTCAGCCGCCATGCTTGATGAGGCAGCTGCGTTGCTGCATGCACCTGGCATTGAGGATGCCATTCGAATTGGCGATGTGTACGGCATTATGATTGAGTAAGCCATGCCTTTGCGAATTGGTTGGCGTGTTCTGGGAGGCATACAGTCCCTACTCCACCACCACGGTGGGCTGGGCCATGCTCCTCTTGCAACTCATAAGGACATGATGGTCGTGTGACAATAGGGCCTTGGCGGCACGGGAGGATTACTCCAAGGCATACAAGCTGATGCAGGAGCTGCGAGGTCGTTTGCCCCGTGTCAATCTGACCTACTACGTAAACCTCAGTGTGATTGAGACAGTCCATCGTGCGCTGGACATTCCTCTTGGTCAAGGCACGGGCCCTTCGGGTGCTGATGAAGACGAGGTGGGCGAGGACATTGAAGGTGCTGATGTGTAAAAGAGTGTGCTACACTCAGACGCGCGCCCAAGGTGGTGACTTTCCCTGTTATGACAAGCTGTATAGTCAACACAATTGAGTCATTCTATTATGTGCATGGGAAATTGTGAGATGCACGCACAAGCTTTTTTTATTCAACAAATAGACACGAGCGAGAGGCGTTTGGGTTTGGCTCGTGTCCCGGCTTCCGCTTAGGCCATGGCCTCGAACAAGGCTAGCTTTTCCTTGTACACCTTGCTGAGTTGCTGGGCCAGGTGTGCAAACGGGTCCTCAATGCCTTCGCTGTCCTTCTGTAACCCCGAAAGCAAGACCACGCCAGCAACATTGACGCATATCAGGTTGCATGTGACAAGTCGATATGACATGATGGATATGACATGATGGAGGCGAGAGAGCAGCTAGAAAGGATGGTGGAGAGTTGACGTACGGCAGAGACGGTAAAATGTTGCAGATCATGCTTTTCGGCAAAGGCAACGGCAGTTTCCTCATCCACCTCGCGGCGAGCGGTAAGGTCGGCCTTGGTGCCCACCAATACACCAAGGAAGGTCGGGTTCAGCTTGGCAAAGGTGGTGAGCCAGGCTTCCGCTGCTTCCAATGAGTCTTTTTGAGTAACATCATAAACCAGAACGAGGGCGCCCATGTTGTCGAGGCGCGCTTCAACGGCGTCTCGAAACGCGGCATTGCCAGCAAAGTCGTAGAGTAGGAATTCCTGCGAAGTAAAGAGAGAGGGAGGCAGAGAGCTTGACATATGAGTAGGGCCATGACACTGATAGAGTTGAGGCGCAAACGCCTTGGCAGGATATACGGACCACACTGTCGTTTGAATCTGGGATGGCAATCGCCTTTGTCAAAATTTCTACCTCAGTCGTCTGTCCATGCATCATTCAGGTCAAAGACCCCAGAGGCGGAAGGCAGGGAAGCAGAGGTCAGGGGTTGAAAGGGCGCAAGCAGGCACTGCCTTCATTCCTTGACAGATGCAGCTGTGCGTGGACTCACCATGGAGTAGGCTTTGGGGAAGTGCGAGCCATCACTGTGAAAGCTTTGAACCAAGGCTGATTTTCCAGCAGTGGCTTCACCTGTCAACCATAGCAGACCATATCAGACCACATCAAAAGGGCGAGTCAGCAGTGATGGGGGTGATCATAGAGATCTGCGCGCCAGGACTACGCACCGAGCACCGCCACCTTGGAGCGCAGGACCACCATGATGAGGGTTGGCGGCTATGAAACCGGCCGAAACTGAAAAGATAAGTAGGGCCGTGTCCTTGACAAGTGTCTAGGAAGATGCTGTGCCCTGGGACAGAAAAATCCGAGGGCAATGCGCCTGCGTCTGCGTCTGCGTCTGCGCGTTCCACTGCCGTTTCCCTCAAAAAATAAAAAAAAATTCAAAATCGAACCTGACATTTGAACACGAAAGTAGTGAGAACCATCACCAAGGCAGCACTCTTCCAAACAGCTGTTGTATATCACTGTTCTATCTGGAGCCCTCAGAGCGAAAGAAAGAAAGAGAGAGAGAGAGAGAGAGAGAGAAGGAGAGAGAGAAATTTTGAGAGAGAGAGGCAGAAAAGTGAATTGAATGAAGAGATAGAGATGGAGTGCTAGAGGGTTTCAGAGAGAGGGCTTCAGAAAGAGGCTCTCACAGAGATAGAGCGAGATCGAGTGTGTGGAAGCTTCAGGTGCTTTCCTGGCTGTTCGCTACGCACACACACGAAGAACATGATCGCACTCAAGCATGAGCCGTCACTTGGCTAGATCGTCTCGTGGCCTCCAGGGTTGGACCGGCCGTCTTTAGTCTCGTGGGAGGAAGGCTAGTTCAGTCTTGCAATTGCTTCAAGACCCACCCAGCCGTTCGTTCATGTGTGCTTGCCCTCGTGATCCCTTGTTTTCTGGTGGTTTTGTGTGGGGGTTGCTCATGCTGACCCAGGTTTGGGTGGTCAATCGTGATGGTTCAGGTGTAGTGGTCGGGAAGATTGCGTCCCGTTTACTTGAACGATCTCTACTTGGCTGGACAACTCCTCTGCCGCTGCCACACACGCGCGCTGGTGGGTGCCGTGGCCTTCCATCCGACCCGACTCTTGCCGCGGCTCCACACGCTTGGCGTGGTTGGGCTGCTCACAGCCCTCATTCCCAGCTTCCATCACCATCACGAAACCATCCTATGCCCATGTTCTCACCAACGCCCACTCGATAGTCGACCGATTGGCCTCTTGCTCCCGGAGCCCAAGTTTTGCCTTTGAGCTCTTGTCTGACCACTTCTCGCGCTTGCATTTTAACGGCTCCCTCCCTCTGCCTCATCCCACCGGTCTTGACACGAAGCCAGCGTTGCCATTTTGCTTCGCCAGCCTGCTCCACGCCTGATTGACGGTGCGCTGCCCACTGTGCCCGAAAGACGCGTCTGGTTCTTCTGCCCGCTAGTTACAGAACAACAAACAACGAAAAGCTAGACACTTTCCGAAGGGCTGAGCTTTTTACGCCACACTCATCTTTTGCGTATCCTGGCCACTTCATTACGATATAGCAAGCCCACCTTCGCCATGGCCATTGGCGATGTACTTCCCGGGGATACCCACTTCTTGGGGCTCACGGCGCTAGTCACAGTCGGTTATCAGCTCGTTTTTTTTGCCGTGGCCTACACCTTCAAGTTTGATAAGGTGCGGCTGCAGATGCCGTGCACGAGTCACCATGGGCTAGCATCAATTTACTTACCTTGCTTCGTTGCGTCCGGCGTGCGACCTTGAATCCCCCGTTGGGCAGGTGACAGATTTTGCCGGTGGTACCAACTTTGCCCTCATAGCCTTTCTCACCTTTGGACTTGGTGACACCTTTTATGCCCGTCAAGTACGTGCACAGCTTCCGATCCCACCCGAAGAAGAAATCCAAAGACGGGTGTCAAGCCTCTGATTCTATTCGGAATCATTCATCTCGCTACCCCGACCACCTTTCATCCATCTAGGCCGTGTTGACGGGCATGGTTGCCCTCTCAAAGCTCTACCTCGCCCTCTTCCTCCTCATTCGTGTTTTGAGTCGTGGCAAGGATGCTCGGTTTGATGGCACCCGAGACAGCTTTTTCAAATTCCTCTCTTTTTTCATCTTCCAAATGGTATGTTGCGCACCATAGTTTGTGCCAATCCCTTTGCTTCAATCCCCCCTCCCCCCCTCCCCTTCCCCTTATGGTCTCGTGCTCACTACATTCCTTTGACATTGGCCGGCCTCGGCTGTAGATTTGGGTCTGGGTCGTGTCTCTTCCCGGTGAGTTTGCTTCAGCCCAAGATGTGGTTCAGCGTGCTTCTGAGGGTGTCACCGCATAGCTTCTCGACTCACCCCGTACATGTTCTTTAGTTACGTTTGTCAATGGCGACGAGGACGATCCAGCCCTCAACGAAGGCGATTACATTGGCTGGGCTCTTTTCTTGATTGGTTTTATGCTCCAGGTGCGCCTCGAGTGCCACGCGCACCCACACTGCTGCAAGGGTGGTTATGGGAAGGGTCGAGGTGGTACAGGTGTGGCACAAGACTGACTCCTGCTTGACCTACAGATGTCGGCGGACATTACCAAGTTTTATTTCAAGCAGGAAGCCGATTCTGCCGACTTTTGCGATGAGGGCCCTTGGTGCGTGGTGACTGTTCCTGACCGTGCACACCCATGTGTCTGTGCGTTGGCGGCGAGCCCTGGCATTGAGGCTAGTTACACAAGAAGAGTTGGGTTGCACCTTTCCGCCTTACTCATGGAATTTGCGGCGTCAACAGGGCGGCCTCTCGGCACCCCAACTACGCTGGAGAAATTTTGATGTGGTGGGGCATTTTCATTTCCGCCACGAGTGTGTTTGAAATTCCCGGCAACGATCACTGGGGGTAAGATAGAGTTTGCCCGTAGCATCGTCAAACAGCTGCAAGCTGAACGTGGCGCTGAAGCCAACTCGTCACACCTCAGTCATTCGACCGATCGCAATCACTCACATGTGCATTGTGGTGGCATCATCGCTCTGGCTGTCACTCCTCTGGCCGCCGCAGATGGGTCACTATCTTGAGCCCCCTCTTGACCATGATTCTTCTGCTCTTCCTCAGCGGCATCCCAACGGCGGAAGGCCAGTCTCAGAAGCGCTACATGAAGGTAAACTTGGGAGCACTGTCATCGCGCCATCACCCTGGATCACGCTTTTTCCTGGGTCTCATGTCGTGCTGCTGTTTTGGGACGGAATAGACTGAAGAGCAGAAAAACAGGTATCTTCGGTATCGCGAGCGCACGCCACCCTTGATCCCTTTCATTCCTTATCTATACAAGGTACGAACGAACATGTGCCCTTTGCACCTCGAAACAATCTATTTTGCACGTTCTCACGCTTTCCACACATTTGTGCAACCATTTCAACGGTGCAGCGTATGCCACTTTGGACCAAGCGCTTGTTCTGCTTTGAGCTGCCCATGTATGAATACGATCCCGAGCAAGAGGCGATGCAGGCTGCTAATCGGGACATGCGCAGCACGGTCGAGAACACTCAAACGTCGCAACCACGCGCTGCAGCTGCACCGACCGAGCACACAGTCCATCGAGTGTAATCGAGTGAATTACTTGCGACCTTTGTTGTTAGCCAGTTTGTTATGGTGTCTGTATGTCTGCCCGCCCAAGCACATTTTGTTGTGTTTGCCATGTTTTGGTGTGTGCCCTGGAGCAGCAGAGCTGTCTTCTTGGGGAGTGTGGAAGTGCTTGAGCCTCTCAAGCCTCAAACTTCACGTATATGTGCTATATGTGCAGTGAATCAATTTGTTCGTGTCAACAAATCTGCAAGTTATTCTTTCTGGCTTGGCAGGCTCCACCGTGGGTACGGGGTACGGGCCACCGGATCGATTAAGCTACCATTCCATGCGGGCTTTAAATAGAACGTCTCGAAAAACGCGGGCAGCTAAGTCATGCTGTCGTGTTCAACGTTTTCTAGGAGGAGGGAGCCTCGAGGCAAGCGAAAAGTTGATGCGGCTGCGAGTTCTTGCGAGCTTGGAAGTTCCAGCGGTGGCGTTGCGCGAGGGCTGGAGGCAGACGACGAGTAGTAGGCCGAGTATGCGGCCTGAAGTTCGTTGGCAGCCTCAATGGCAGCCAAACGAATGGCATCAATATGGCGATTGGCGTGCCGAGAGGTGTGCCGGCGGATGGTGCTCGGTGCGTGCATCGAACCGGGTGCAAGCGGGGGCGCAGGGGCGTTGAGACCTTGATCAATGCACATGTCAGCAGCCAATGTAAATAGAGCCATGGGATCAGCGTCGCCATTTACGCTGCCAGTTTGCGAGGGAGCGTAAAGCTCATCATCATCCAAGTTCATGTCCAGGCCATTTTCCAAATTGGGAGACTGGACCCCTGTCGTGCGCGCACGCTCAATCAAGCTGGTGTAACTGGTCATGTGGGAGGCACGCCCCAGACCTGGCCGCACATGGGGCAGGGTGCTGGGCATATCCGAGTCATCCCATTGCAATGCACTCGCTGCACTGGCCCGATTACTGCGTCGCACCGAGGCTTGTAAGTTTTGCATGAGCTTGCCCACGTCGGACATTTTACGTTTCTTCATCGAGGCCAAACGTGGGGACTCGGGAGGAGCCGCACAGGGGCAGAGCCAAGTGTAGACGTCACGGTTCTGCCAACAAGTCATGATGGTAAAGGCCAACGCAGCTAGGCAGATCAGGGTTGCGCCGGCCAACTCGAGGTACCAGCCCACCGCTGTGCTCTCGCTCGTTGAGGCCTGGAGGGCAATCCAGCCCAGCGTTTGAGCCAGTACGAATAGTATGGCCGATATCGTCGGGAGCTCAACCGTGTTGAGTTGACGCTCCCACTGAGCGTGCACGTTGGTGTCGGTAACGGCGGTGTGTCGCTGCATGCGGCGGTGGAGGACTACAATGGCAGCAAGGGTGGTCGCGCCGAGGCCAAGCAGCGCACCAAGGGCGATCCAGCGTTGCAAGCCTTCAAAGCCAGCCATTTCGGTGGGTGAAAGAATGCCAATGCTACCGCCCAGGTCCATGGCCCACAGGATCTCATGCACCGCCACCAGTGCAACTGGGATGCCCCAGGCTATCACGAGGCGCCAGGGACGCGGCAGGGCCTCTACGTCTCGCAAACCCTGCCCGGCCAGGATACTGATGAGCAAGAGCTGGGAGAGAACGGCATATGCTAGACCCTGTCCCGCCAAAACGGCAACTGTGGCTATGGGCAGGTGGAGGGCACCGGGCTGAATCAGCAGCATGGCGGCAATTGCTACGGCAGCGACGAGGGCCATGCCCACAACAAGATGCCGCTGGCGTCGATCGGTGCGCAACATCTCCTTGCGCCACATGAGAATAGAATAGAGTGCTGCGACAACCAGGCAGAGACCAGCGGCGGTGACAAGCAGGATGGCGGTAGGTGGGCTCAGCTGGTGGTGGAGGGCTTGGGAGCTGGCTTGGGGCACATCACTGATCGACAGAGTCGACGTCGGCGGAATGGCGGTTGGTGGGCTCGCCACCTGAGTCAGGGGCAGCAGCGCAATGACACCTGGTTCCTTGCACCGGCATTCCGCCAGGTCGCCAGCATAGTTGGTGGTACAGTTGGCTGGATCCCAAGCTCCACCGTATCCAGCGACCAGAGTCCAGCGCACGCAAAGCAGCGTCGTGGCCAGGTTGGCCGTGGAGGCGGTTGAAGATGCAGCAGTGCTTGGTGTGCTGGATGAGGCAAGAGATGCAGTGGCGGTGGCAGCCGTCCCCAATTTGGCGGCCAGTGGCTCGCTGTAAAAGAGATCAGTCTCGAGCATGGCTTCAGTCTGCAGGTCGGTGGCCAGCACGAGAATGCGGCTGGGGCGTTGGGTCACGACGAGCGGGCCGGGAATCCGGGCCAACGCGGCAGGGGCCAGCTGAAGGCGAGTTGAGGCCGGGAAGCGGCCCAGGTGCGCATAGATGAGGCGCATGGTCGACGTTCCGTTCTCAAGGGCAGCGGTCAATGAGGGCAGGGGCACAAGCGTGTATGCAGAAGGCTGGCGAGCGGGTCTGAGCACCAAGACATCCTCGGTGGCGATGTCCCGGGCTTTGTTCTCATCGAGCCACTGGATATCTAGGCGGCGGGAGGAGAGGTGTGGCGTGCTGGTGCGGGCGAGGAGCAGGGCGAATCGGCGCACGAGACCCGCCCAAGCTCGCCGGTATACGGTCTGAGCCTCGAATGCCCAGAGAGCCCCACCGTCGAGGTTTTGGTAGGCGTCCAAAGCTTCCAGCAGCCGTTGCCAGTCGCCGGGGAGCAGCTTGTCCAGGAAGACCGCTTCGCGCAGGGTCAGCTCCAGCGTCATGCTGAGAAAATTGGCACTCTGGCCTGTGAGAAGGGCGGGAGGATTTTGAACAAAGGCTTCCAAGACGCGAAGCCAGCGCGAGACATTGACGGCGGGCCAGGTATCGAGGCGCATGGCATCGGCCAGCAGATCTGCGGCATTGGTGGCTTGGCAGGCCTCGAGGGGGGCAGACCAAGTTCCGTCAGTTCCGTCCGAGCTGGGCAGGCAGGCCACGGCGACATGGCCGTACGGTTTGGAGGCGGGGCAGGCCAGGTGCACTTCATGCCCGCAGCGAGTGCGGCGTAGTGCGCCCGCATCCAGGCTGTGAGCTGCGCAGAAGCACGCGTCTTGGCGCAGGCTGCGTTGCGCCTTTGTACTGGTCAGCCAGGGTGACGGGCTGGTGACCCATGGCAGGCACTCGCATCGGGTACAGTCTGGACGTGTTTCGTCCGGAAAGTAGTGCGGGGTAAAGGTGGGTGCACAAAGACAGGGTGTATCGGCAGGACAAGACAAAGAGCTGTTGAGGGCTGCCGCCAGCTTGGGGTGTGTTTCGCAACTGCAGCTGGTACAGGTGCCCTCGGCGTTCAGACTGTGCACGACAACCTCATCGGCTGCTGGACAGGTGCAGGGTTCACCACGAAAACAGGCAGCGCGCGGTATCGCATTGACATCTGCGGTTTGGACTTGGGTCAAGCCGGGCGGCAGGCCAAGCAGCAGGACACCGCCCAGGACAAGGGTATGGATTATGGCTCGTCGCATTTTCCTCGGGGTGATTGGCGTGGCCGACATACGTGTCGGCGGGAATTAAGGCTGGTAACAGAACGAGAGGGCGAGGGAATGGACACCACAAGCCCCTTCGGCTTGAGGGTCGGGGGTTCACGGGCACAGAGCTGATCGAGGAGAGGGATTGACGGTGCCGTGATCTCTGGACACCGGCACATCAACGAGACACACGGTGGGAAATGGGCTTGGCCATCGCCATCGGCAGTGTGAGTGTGGCGCTTGCTTCCTGCAAGCCCATCCAAGATGCCACAGCGATGGGAATGTGTCATGGCTTTCGATCCGAGTGCCATGTGCATTCTTATGCACCGTACATTCACGTCTTCGTTTGTGTGGAACCGGTGTGTGTGTGTGTGTGTGTGTGGGGGGCGGGCGACAGGGTCAGAATGGCAAATGGCGGGCATTCCGGTTTGTGTCCGCAGCTCATGACATGGATTGCCTCATCAGCATCAACACTAATATGTCAAATACCCCTCGGAAAGAGAACAGGTCGACGGGCTCTTTCTGTTCCAGTGTATAAAGTGACCCCATCTTCTCTTTGCAAGAAGAGTGACATCTCCAGAGTGCTACCAACTGTCTCTGCTCTATCGCTACCAAATGCCACACAAGCTCAAGCTTCTGCCCTATGTCTTTGTCTATGCCACATGTACCTGTGCTTTTTGACTCTTTGCCCCTCTCTTTCTCGGTCTTGCTGACTTTGATGTGTCTCTTCGGGCTGAGCCTGGTAGTCCCTTTGTCTCTGTGTCTCTGCCCCAATCCTTCATTTTCTCTGCTTTTCCTTGTCTTCTTCCTCTTGCTCTGCACCACCGCTCCCCCTCTCCTCTTCCACTCTTCCTCACATACTCTCCATCTCTGCCCGTCTTCGCTTTGCCTTACCAGTCTCTCGGTCTCTGTCCCTGTTCCTTTCGTGTCTCTGAGCCAGTTTGCACTTTTCTCCTTCCCCATCTCCCCCCCGTGCGCCTTGATCTTCCGACCCCACCACCGGTCATCATGATGGCTCGTCGTAGCTTGTTGGTACGTTGCTCAGCGCAGCACGCTTCGGCTTGGGAGCTGGCTGGGACGCAGAGGTAGAGGCAGTGGAGGACAATGGGGGTGCACAGGAGATGGGCAGAGGGGCAGGCAGAGGTTTGGTTGGTTAGTTCAATACACGTGTCGCGGAACGCAGGATGTGTGCAGGTGCCCCTTTTTGTGAGTCCTTTCCCGCCAGCTTGCTGGCGCTCGCCGCGCTGCCTCACCGTGTCTGTGATGTTTGCCTTTGCACTGTACAACTATACCTATCACTCAGACCCAGGCCAAGCGCTACCTGAGCGTGACGCCCCGTGCCCACATGGAGGTACGCTCGTCTCTCTCTCTCTCTCCCTTTTTTTTTTTTTTTTTTTTTTTTTTTTTGCGCGCGCGCCCTGCCAACTCCGTTTTTGCCGCCCAAGCTAGCCTTGCGGCTGCAAATGCTGGGGGCAAGGGGCCTGTACCTCGGAATCTGCGGTCGCGTTCTACCCTGCCTCATCTCATCCTTATTTGGTCATGCATCCCGTGCCTCACACCCCACCCCCAGGTCACCAAGGTAACCATGATCCCTGGTGATGGTATTGGCCCCGAGATCTCGGCTGCCGTGAAGCAAATTTTCGCCGCTGCCAAGGTATGGGCCAATTTGCATCTCCACCTGACATACATCAGTACGGGTGTTGCGCGCGCTGCAAGTGTCGCGAAACTCAGGCCATCACGCTAGCCTCACTCTTCGTGTTCACATATCCTTGCTGTTCTGGTTTACCGCTCATGCCTCGTATTGGACGTAGGCGCCCATTGAATGGGAGGACGTTGACGTGACGCCCACCTTTGACAAGTACGGTCGTTCCACCATCCCCGAGGCGGCCAAGGAGAGCATCAACTCGACCAAGATTGCCCTCAAGGGTCCCTTGGGCACCCCCATCGGCAAAGGTCACCCCTCGCTCAATCTGACGCTGCGCAAGACCTTTGACCTTTTTGCCAACGTGCGCCCCTGCCGCTCGATCGTGGGTTACAAGACCCCTTACGACAACGTCGACACTGTTCTGATCCGTGAAAACACCGAGGGCGAATACTGCGGTGTTGAGCACGAGGTGGTGCCCGGCGTTGTGCAGTCCATCAAGCTCATCACCCGCGATGCCTCCATGCGCGTGGCCAATTACGCCTTTGAGATGGCCCGCTCCACCGGCCGCAAGCGCGTCACCGCGGTTCACAAGGCCAACATCATGAAGATGTCTGATGGCCTCTTCCTTGAGTGCTGCCAAGAGGTTGCTAGCCGCTACCCCGACATTGAGTTTGAGGAGCAGCTCCTGGACAAGACCTGCCTCTTGGTGCGTTGCAACCACTCGCTCTGCCTCTGTAGAACTTTGAACCTGCTGCACGCCGATCTAGTTGTGTCTTGCCCTGTCAAGCATCCAGTCTAGGGAGCAAATGTCTCATCCTCTCGGCTTGTCTTTGGTATGTCACAGATTACCGAGGACCCGACCCAGTTTGACGTTTTGGTGATGCCCAACCTCTACGGTGACATTCTTTCAGACTTGAGCGCCGGCCTCATCGGTGGTCTGGGCTTGACTCCCAGCGGTAACATCGGTGCCGGTGGTATTGCCATGTTTGAGGCCGTTCACGGCACCGCTCCCGATATCGCGGGCCAGGACAAGGCCAACCCCACCGCCCTTGTCCTCAGCTCCGTAATGATGCTCCGACACATGAACCTGGGCGACTTTGCTGACCGTATCGAGTCGGCCATCCTTGCTACCATCGCCGAAGGCAAGACCCTGACGGGTGACCTTGGCGGCAAGTCTCGTTGCAGCGAGTTCACCAAGGCTGTCTGCGAGCGTCTTTAAGCGTCCACAACGCGCCCCACCATCTACGCATAACCCAGCGCGTCCCTCCCCGATTCCTGCCGAGCCTTGATACTTTTGATGGATATAGGGTGACCTGACCCCAAGTCGTTTCTCCACCTTGCATTTCCCGTCGCTATCACTCTTGTTTTGCCTTCTTCTTCTCTTTTTTTTTTGCTTTTTTTTTCTTTCAACACATTCTTGTTACCAACGTTTTCTTATCTCGCTTCCGACTGGTGAGTTTGCAACACAAGCGGTTGCACGCCCTCAGTGCTGCCACGCAGTGGTGTTGGAGCAGACTGCCGACGCCTCTCCAATTGATTTGAGTTTAGGTGCTTGCTGTGTTGTGCGCCCATACCAGTGCCTGGAATGAAGATGCTTGGCGTCATCTGATGTGGTTCAGTTTTCCAAATCGCTTTGGTCAGATGTTGAAGCAAAGCAGCACGATACACACGAGCCTGACTCAGAGCTTGCCAGCCTCGTGAGCTTCCTTGACGTTCTTGCTGAGCGCCACAAAGAGGCGCTGCACATCCGGTTGCCGGGCTTGCGAGGCCTCCAGCACTTCAGCATGGTTGGGCTCGTTGTCGTCGTCAATCTTTAAAACCACCTGAAGGGGACCAATTGGGCATGTCATGATGAGTGCGCCCTCGAAACTCGAAACAGAGTAAAAAAGAACAGAGAAGCAAGGGCTGGGATAGAGTTTTCCTTGCATGAGATGGACTGCAAGCCTTTTTCGGCGCAGCGCGTGCTTTGAAACAAACCTTGTTGGTGATCAGACTCATAGCCAAGCACTAATGAGACGAGGCAAACAAGTCAAAACACCAACGCACTAATAAGCATCTATGCACGCCGGAAGATGAGAGCGGACCCGCAGCGTGCCTGACCTTGACGCCCTGCTGGATAGCCACGATGACTTCCGGGACCGTGCTCATACCCACGGCATCGGCACCTAGCAAAATGGACCAGTAGAGCATTAAGCGTACTCGAGTAGTCAGGGCAGAGAGGCAGGCAGATTGAAGCGAGCGTATTCGTGTTCATGGGCTTGCAGGGTGCTTTTGGTTCAGTCGCTCTTCTTTGCCCCAGAGACAACGGAGGCCGTACCGGCAGACTTGATGAAGCGCGCTTCGGCCGGTGACTCGTAGGTTGGGCCACCCACCATGGCGTAGACGCCCGTGCGGAAGGCTGACATGAGCTTTTGCTCTACATGGAAAGCAAGCCATCGATGCAGGCGTTGGAGGTGGCATCCAGATCGGTCGGCTGGCACGGGAATGGAGACCAGCCATCGACATACCATCAATGGTTTGCTTGAAAATATCGCGCAGCTTGCGGTCGTAGGGCTTGGACATGGGTACAAAGCGGGCGCCGTAGCGGTCGTCTATCGGTAGCAGGTAGGGTCGGTATCGGTGTTACAAGGGGATTGAAACCAAGGGGGCGCTACGTGCTCTGGTGCTGCCACCTTGCGTACCGTGGGGACCCACGAGTGGGTTTTGCACCGCAAAGCCGGGAAAGTTGAGGTGGTCCTGAAGATATGGGCGTTCGTCAGGAACATTTGTCAGAGCCAAGCCAACGGTTGGGGGCAGGATCGGGGGGCGGGGGGGGGGGGGGGTG
>NW_001865040.1:2222115-2226692 GCF_000002865.3 Monosiga brevicollis MX1 | reverse complement strand
GGGGGGGGGGGGGGGTGAGGAGCAGAAGTAGGCAGGTAAAGAGACCCAAGACTACATGGTTGCCGAGGGTGGACAGACCTCGAGCATCATCAAGTCTCCGACCTCAAAGGACTCATTGAGACCACCGGCAGCATTGGTCACAAACAAGTACTTGATGCCTACCATCAACCCAACGTAACCATGGGACTGAGCTGGGAAGGCGATGGGTCGCGGACGGGAGGCGGTGATGATCTTGAACATGGTTGAGGTCGCATGGCATGGGTCTCACCAAGAGCACAGAGAGTGCGGATGGGCACGGCAATGCGCGAGAAGGCGTAACCTTCATAGCAATGAAGGCGGCCCTAGTTTGTGCAAACAAGCGCATCTCACGTTGAGAACCAAGAGCGTGTGCGCAGCCGAGGCATGCATCCGGATTGTGCATGCCAGAATGTTTTGTTGTTGTGCCTTGAACGCACCTTCATGACAACAACGGGAGCGCCTCCCAGCGTGCCAAAAACCAGTTTGCCCTCATGACCAGCCACTGCAGTTACCCGAAACCGTGGTGGGTGAGAACGAATCGAGCTGGTCAAGCTCACACAGGCTTGGCACCAAGAGTCTGGGCGTTTGGTAGGAGCTGGTACAAAGCGCATTCACTAACCAGTGCTGACGGGGAAGTTGGGAATCTCCTCGTAGCCAATGGTGACGGCGTCCTGGACCTCAGCCGCCAGGCCTCCGAGGCCCGAGCCGCAAATGATGCCAATTAGGGGTTGGGTCTTGGCCTTGGTCTGGATGTGCTTGACGGCATCTTCGACCAGGTCAAAGTTGAGCTTGGTCTCACTCGGCTCAATGCCGATGTTATCGCCCTTGGCGCGCTTTGCGGGTGCTGCCATTGTGCTCTGTGCGGATATGCTCAGGAAAGAAGATGAAATGGGAAGAGGCCGGGAATGCTTGACAACCAAGTTTCTATACGAACGAACCACAGCCTTGGGGTGAGTTGGCCGCCATTCAAGCTTGCAAAAGCACACGCGCGCGCGCGCGCGCTCACACCCGTGTGAATGAACCAGAAGGAGAGAAGTGGGAAAGGGGAGGGGGGAGGGGGGAGGGGGCTCGCTGCCAGTGCCCCGACTGCCAGTGAGCACGCCCGACCCGACCACTGTCTGAACACATGGCCGGTTGGCCTTCCTTTGCCTTACCACAACCAGAAGAATGAACAATAGAGAGAGGGTTATTGAAGGTAGATGACAGGTACATGCAGATGTGGTAATATTATCAAGCTACGTCAGCGTAGCATGATAGCAGGTAAGCGTTGCTCGAAGGAGAAAGGTGTGCGAGGCATGTCAGACGGAAGAGACGGAATAATATGATATTGTCACTGTATTCGCAAAAAAAAAAACTCGACAGCGCGACCGCCCTTCTCATTGGTGACTGCTCCAGAGAGGTGCGTGTTGAGACGTACTAGCATGTGAAGACAGTGCGCTAGACAGAACATCAAAGGTATCTGTCCATCTGGCACACACACACACACACACACACACACACACACACTCTCTCTCTCTCTCTCTCTCTCTCTCTCGCTCTCTCTTTCGCTCTCATTTTTTTTTTATTTTTTTTTTTGCGGTGACAAGCAGCTTGAAGGTGTCCAGCGTTCATGGTTGTCGCCGGCTGGGGCAAGGTGCGAGCGGGCCATCATGTCTGCCAGCAAGATTGGCGTGTACCAGGTGTTAGCCCTGTTGCTGGTGATTGGCATCTCTCTGTTGGTGCTACAGGTGCGCAATGATCATGATCAGAATGGAGAATGGATGTTTTGATCCTGCGTACTTTTGTGGGTGCAGCGTCATTCAGTCGCAGCAGCTCATGCTCGGGGGTTCAGCATGGTATATCGCTATTAGATCCCAAGGCGGCTAGTCTAGCAGGCTTTCAGGGTCCCCACTGGCACCATCCGGGCGAAACCATCGAAACAAAAGAGATTCTTGATGCCGCGGTGCGTCTGCCCGTTTTTAGATGCTCCTAGCTTTGATCCGCGTAGCTGTCGGGAACAAAGCCGAGCCTCAACGCCAAGAGCTTTAGACTTTTTTCCACTGACATGTTGGAAGGTGCAAGCGCTGACTGTCCCCCTCTCATTGGGCTGGATCTGGCCGTGTCTCGTCCTGTAGTATGCCCGTGTGGAGAGCCATACCATTCGAACCTCTGGCGGTCAGCTTATCTCAGGCTGGATCTGGGTTGACTTTCTTGATCGCGTAGGTGACGTTCCCTTTGAACCGCGTTATGAGCTTGGGGCATCACATCTGTGTATCCGTCTTCAAGCCCGGAACACCATTGTGGGGCTCTTATTCCAACCCTCATTACTCTTACCCTCTCTGTGTTTCTCTCGCACCGCTCTTCTGGGTGGATTTAGGTGGACGTGCTGGTGGAAACGACCGAAGGCACCTTTTTGTTATTTGAGCAGACCAATTATGGGCTTGGGGAGAATTCGTTGGCCGTTGTCAGTCGTCATTTGCAGCCCCACGAAGAACCCATTCAAGCCGCCAAACATGAGCTTCTGAGTGAAATGGGCCGGGTGGCTGAGGAGTGGGTGCACCTGGGTCATTATCGGGGTGATGCCAATCGCGGAGCAGGCACTGTCACCTGTGTGCTGGCGCGACGTAGCTCCACGATTGAGAATGAGAGCCGCGAACGCCCCAAGAGCAACGATCTTGAGCGTAAGAAGCTCATTGAACTGTCTCAAGCCGGACTTCGAGATGCCCTGCTGCTGAATCGCTTCCGTGAGATCAAGTGGACAGCCACTGTGGCGCTAGCACTACTCAAGCTTGATGCTGAGAGATGATTAGATGATTCTCTCTCTACCCTAGAGCATCAAGCCGTTTGTAAATTGTGTGCGCCTGTTTGTCGGAAGTTTGCTTCTTGATTTTTTTCTTTGCGCTGCGCTGCGCCGTGAGTGCGGTGCTCGGGAGGCAGCTGCTTGTGTGAGCTCATGGCTCCTAGGAGGAGGTTGGCGTGTGCATGGCATCGTTTCTTGGGCCATCGCGTGAAAGTTGATGAATGCAGGGTCTGTGTGTGAATTAGGCGAAAGCCTGTCTTGTTTGACTTGGACCGAATTCGAAAGTGGTATCCAAAACTGTTGCCCCTCTCCATGATCAACCTTTTGACATCCTTTGTTGAATGCATTCTCATCAGCCCCGTCAGATTCAAGAGTGATTTCAAATTCAAAAAGTCCAAGCAAGCAAGCAGGTTGTCTCCGTTGCCAGGGTCACAGTGGTTTGGCAGGCTGGGGGTCTGCGAACAATCAGGCTCACCAGCGGTTGCGAGACCAGGTGGTCGCGGAGCCGGGGTACGCGGGCGATTGCCGTTTGTTTGATCCTTCAATCGGACTTTTCATGGGTCTTAGCACGGCTGTCACGCAGTACCTTGAGAAGGCCGCGGAAGATTTTGGAGAACCAAATGATGTTTAAAATAGTGGCACCGACGGTGTTGACGTGCAAGTGCATGCGGGGCCAAAAAGACACCTTCTCGACAATCTCGTCAATGTGGTGGTAGACGATGTACCAGTAGTAGAAGCCTGCCTGCACGATGCGAAAGACGAAAAAGGTGGCAACGATCAGGACGCCGTTGATGAGGTAAAGCGAGGAATCGCGGTAGCCGAGGCCGTCAAGGATGACGCGCATGTTGACAAAGGGAGTGGAGAGCTCGGTGGCCAGGACCACGGCGCACATCCAAGCCACGGGGTGGTTGAGGACGTGGAGGAAGCCTGTGACACCCATGACGTGGTGCACCAGCATAGCTGGGTCCCGGAAAGGTTTGCTGAATGGAGCCATGGCCAGGCAGAGCGCCATGTCGTAGATGAAGTAGCCAGCACTCCAGGCCGAGTAAAAGTTCATCCAGGGGCTGAGTTTGACATAAGTTTCCAACAAGTCGGGGCTAGTCCAGAGATAGACCATGCCCCCAATGCCGGAGACAAGGGCGTGGGCCGTGCTCACCAAGGAGCTGCACCAATACACGCGCATGTGCCAAGTGAGAGCGCGGTAGTTCTTGTAACGATCAAGTATGGCCGAGGCCAGGAGCAGCATGAGGACGTGGGCCACCAGGCTGGCGATGATGACACGCGCCGGGTCAAGACAATGGTCGGGGTTGAGGGCGCATTCTGGGTAAATTTCTGGATCGTAGGGGTTGATGAGGTGCGGAAATAGGCCGGGCCCCCGCAGCCAGTTCATGAAGATGCCGGATACTCGATCCACCGGCGACATGATGTCGGATCCTCCAGAGATTTACCGTCGTCGGGTGCTTCTGGTCTATAATCATGAGATCAAGGCCCCAGTTGAACCGCACAAATACACATTGATGAGATCCGGACCTGCACTGAGCAAGCACATGCATTCCCAACCGATGCCTACCCCCCCCACCCCCCACCCCCCCCCCCTTTTTCTGCTCCTCAACAATCAGAGGATGTCGCAACCGCCCCCGCACCTCTCTCTCAAGGAAAAAAAAAACAACCCATCACGTTCAATTTTTCATCAGAGACTTTTTATCTGACATCTGACATTCGGCCCCATCGTCCAGATTTCATAGGTGAGCCGCAACAGTGTGTGTGGAACACGTGACGC
>NW_001865040.1:2200714-2221861 GCF_000002865.3 Monosiga brevicollis MX1 | reverse complement strand
GAGAGAGAGAGAGAGAGAGAGAGAGAGAGAGAGAGAGAGAGAGAGTAAAGAGAGAGAGAGAGAGAGAGAGTTTGAGAGAGAGAGAGAGAGAGAAAGCAGAGAGAGAAAGCAGAGAGAGAGAGAGAAAGCAGAGAGAGAGAAAGCAGAGAGAGAGAAAGCAGAGAGAGAGAGAGAGAAGCAAAGCACAGAACAAAGAACAGAGTGCACCACTTGAGTTCACTTTCTCGCTTGTCTCTCTCTCTCTCTCTTTCAACGAGGTGCGTGATGGCTGTCTGTCGTCTGAGACCGGGGTCGGGAGGCGGTTTGGGCTGATTCTCGGCTGGATCTGGTCTCTCTGGGTTGCTCTGGATGGCATGGTGGTTGTATTGCCCTGGTGGGAAGTGGTTGGGATTCAAGACCATGGCTCATCGATGTGCTTTGGACCAAATTGTGATTGCAGCCAGCCATCTATCTCGTTCGTCATGCCGTCGTCGACCAAGTCGAGCGCCGACCAGGCGTCGTCGGAAGTTCAGGAGGTGCTGATCAATGGCAAGCTTTACGATGTCTCTGGCTTTAAGCACCCAGGTACAGTTGGTTTGAGATGGCGCTTCTTCCCCTTGACCCCACAAACCCAGCATTCCGCCCCTCGGCTGCCTCGGCTGCCTTGGCTCTGCCCGGTAGACCTGTCATCTCATGCGCCGTTTGATGGGCCTTCCAGGTGGCTCGGTCATCAAGTTCTTGGTGAACAATGGCGATGCTACAGAGGCCTTTGAGGAGTTTCATCTGCGCAGCAAGCGCGCGCAGTATCTGCTCAAGTCCCTGCCCAACCGCCCGGCCCCCAAGGACGTCATGGTCGAGCGTGGCTACAACAACCGCGAGGAACTGACCAAGGATTATGCTGCCCTGCGTCGTCAGTTCAAGGAGGAGGGCCTCTTTGAGCCTTCGCGTGGCGAGATTGCCTTGCGCTTTGCTGAAATCATCGGCATGCACGTCCTCGGTGCCTATCTTGTGTGGCAGGGGGGTCTCTTCACGGCCCTCGGCGTGGTGATGCTGGCGATCGTCCAAGGTCGCTGTGGCTGGCTCATGCACGAGGGTGGTCACTACAGCATTACGGGCCGTGTGATGTTGGATCGTGGTCTCCAAATTGCCCTTTATGGCATTGGTTGTGGCATGTCGGCCGGTTGGTGGCGCTCTCAGCACAACCGTCATCATGCGACCCCGCAAAAGTTGCAGCACGACGTGGATCTGGAGACTCTTCCCCTGATTGCCTTCAACTCTGTCATCGCCGCCAAGGCCCGCAATCCCCTCGTCAAGCTCTGGCTGCGTGCCCAAGCCTTTTGCTTCATCCCCCTGTCCTGCCTCCTTGTGGCCCTCGGCTGGCAAATCTATCTCCACCCGCGCTACATGATCCGCACCAAGAAGCGCTTCGAGCTCCTCACTCTTGCCGTGCGCTACCTGGTCATCTTTGGTGTCGTCCTTCGTGACTTCACTTGGGCTCAAGCCATCGGTCTCTACATCTTGTACGACATGATTGGGGCCGCCTACATCTTTACCAATTTTGCCCTCTCCCACACCCATCTGCCCGTGAGCCAGGCCGACGAGTACCTCCATTGGGTCGAGTACGCCGCCAAGCACACCACCAACATTGCCGGCACACCCCTTTGCAACTGGTGGATGGGCTACCTCAACTTTCAGATTGAGCACCACCTCTTTCCCTGCATGCCCCAGTTCCGTCACCCGCAAATCTCCCCTCGCGTCAAGGCCTTGTTCGAGAAGCACGGCCTGCCCTATGACGTCCGCGGTTACTGGTCTTGCTTGGGTGACACCCTCTCCAACATGCACCAGGTTGGCAACCCCCATGCCAAGGCCGCCTAAGCTGCACGAGTCTGGCTTGAGAAGCGTGGACGAGATGTTGTGCCCCGCCGTCAGACCTCTCTTCACCCTTTTTGTTTGCTTCTCGCTCGCTCGCGTGCCCTACACTCACGTGCACATGATTTCATGTGCGAATCTTGCTTGTTGGTTTTCCTTTCTTGATTCGCTCTGTATGTTGCTGTCCTGTTTCTTGTTTCCTGCCTGTGTTTTGCCTGTGACAGTTCGCAGTCCCAGTTTCAGCTTTGTTGGGCAGTTTGGCCCGCCCTCCTCTCTAGAACCATTGTTGTTCATTGTTCTTTCTGCTTTTGCCTACGCGCTTTCGGTTTTTTCCTTCTTCTTCCTTGCATACGTGTGTCTTTCGACCTGTCACATGCCTGTGCTTGAGCCTTTCAGCCAATTTATATGTTGGTGACTTTTAACGTGCAGCAAAGTTCTTTTCAACCGACCGCACACAGTCAGCACACCACCTCACACATACACCGAGTGTGAGTAAAGATGCGATTCGCGTGCCGTATGGTCCACTCGATCAATATGCCTCGAAAGTAAAGACGCAGATGACCCTTTCGAAAAATTCAAAGACAAAACCGTTTTGTGTGTGTGTGTGTGTGTGTGTGTGTGTGTGTGTGTGTGTGTGTGTGTGTGTGTGTGAAACTTTTTGACACACACACACACATGTGTCAGTCCATTTTGCCCGCTCAGCTCAGTGGCTCGTGTTGGTGGTGCTGTTCGTGACGGGTCCCGGTCGGTGACGTGCGACCTTGGCGCCATGGCGGAAACGTACGGATGGAGTAAGGATGGGTCTGAGCTTCAGGAGTATTTTAACGACCTGCGACGGGAGCATGAACGCGAGTGTGCCGAGTTCAAAAAGCCCTTTGACTGTCATGCCCTCGCCGAGTTTTACGAGACAGTCGACAAGAACGCGACAAAGTACGGGAGTTCCACTTGCTCGGACTTGCGCGGACTTGCCAGCCTGCCTCTGCGCAGAGGTTTTACTCGGCTTGGTCACATCCGCGGTCTCTCATGGGGCCGGGGGTGTTGTGTCTTGACAGAGCCATCGAGATGTATCGGGAGCTGTGCTTTGAGAAAAGCTACGGTCGCAGTTGCTATCGGCTCGGAAGCGCGCAGATGTCTGGGCGTGGCACACCTGCCAGTTTGCCAGTTGCCTTCAAGACCTTTTGTCGTGGTTGTGAGCTCGACAACGTGGAGAGCTGTCACAACAAAGGTTTGCGGCCCCCCCACCAGCGCCCCCAGTTTGATTTGGCCCTGTACGCTCACTCCATGCGTGGCTTGCATTGATCTGCACCTCATCGCCCAGCTATGATGCTACGAGCCGGTATCCCAGATGAGGTGCCCCGAGATGCACCCCAGGCTCTCGAGCTGTTCAAAAAGTGCTGCCAACGCGATTTTCGTAACGGCTGCTTCATGGCCTCAACCATGTACCTGCAAGGGGCCGAGGGTACGCGTAGCAGGCACAACGGCACCCACCTGGCCCTCCTCACTTTGATCGTCTGTTTCCATCACAAGTCTTGTTAACACTTTCCCCTTGCTTCCTCGACAGGCGTGGCCAAGGATATGCCCAAAGCCCTCGAGTTTGCTCTTCGCGCTTGCGAGCTCAACCATGCCTGGGGCTGCGCCAACGCGGCTCGTATGCTACGCATTGGTGAGTGTGAACAACAGCCCCCATGCTGGCCGACGGCTCGCAACCTGGCTCCCTGCCGCCGCTCATTTCAAACTTGTTCCTAGGCGATGGTGTTGCCAAAGACGCCGGCAGGGCTGAGCAGTTGCAGGCACAGGCGCAAGAGCTACTTGCCGAGACTTGATGACGCCTCAGGGCCAGGCCGCACGACGGAGCGTGAACAGCGAGCGAGCCACTTTAGGGCCTCTCCCCTGTTCCTCCAGCCCTCTTTCTTTATGTCCTGAGCTTTTGTTTTGCGACATGCCTCACGGCACGCAAGCGAGCGCACCTGACCAAGCCTCTTAACCGTCTGATCTTAATTAATGCAAACGCGCGTGCTTCCAAACTCCAACACGCACACACGGGAGGAAAAAATGAAGAAAAGAAGAGAAATTAACAACACATGCCGCAAGAATCGCAGCCGTCATGAATCCGGACCCAAGAGTTGACGCTGATTTGAAAAAGCCTCATGGTGATGGCAGAGGAAGGAAGGGCTGTTTTTATGCACCCGGCAGTCACTGACAAGGGGATTCATTCCCGAAAGACAATGTGCCTCATTCATCTTCACCCCGGCGGGCTGGCGATGCCCCTGACTCGGCCATGGGGCTAGTCTTAGCATTGTCGTTTTGAGCGGCACGCTCCCCGGCAGTTGTGGGCTCGGCCGTGTTTGCGGCCTCTGCTTGCAGCTCCTGCGTATGAACGGCACAGGGATCGTTGAGACACTGCGCGTGTGATAGACATGTGCCTGTTGTGGGGTGCCCGTGGCATACCTGAAAGCGATCGTGAGACCATTTTCCGTTGGCGGCCGAGGTCTGTCGATCCTCGCGCCGGTAGTCTCCACGAGGGCGGTCATCCCGGCGGCGATCATCCCGGCGGCGATCATCACGGCGGCGATCATCACGGCGGTCATCACGGCGGCGGTCATCATGGCGGCGGTCATCACGGCGGCGGTCATCGTACCGCCCTCCTGTCAAGTTGGGCGACACGTTTGGTTAGCACCAGGAGGTAGCATCGGGCAGGCAGATGAGGTAGCTTCAGCGGTGCCTGGTTCGAACCCTCGCGGCGACCATGAAAGCGTCCTCGCGCACGGTCATCATGGTCGTAAAAGTAGCCACGTCGCGGTACACGCTGAGGGTCTCGCGGCCGCTCCTGCTCTTGACCGTCATCTCGCTCCCTGATGCCAGCGACACCAAAGACAGATGAGCAGCCATTTTTGTCAATTTGTTTCCTCTCCTCCTCTGTGTAAAAGACAAGGATGGACTTGTTCGTAACTAGAAGCGATTGTTCCCGTAAGCAGACCTGCGAGGAGCGTCGCTCTTCTCATCCTCGTTCGATCGTCGTTGCCAGCTGCGCGATCGATCGTCTCTGTCACCAGGCCGGCCAGGGTACAGCAAGGCAAGAGGCAAGCACTGTGATGAGACCGTTTGGTGTTCAGACACGGCGCTGAAAGGGCACAGTGCTATGTGCTCTGCAAGAAGGTGGTGAAGCATACCGGTCCTCCTCGTTGCGGCCCGGCCGACGCCGGTCATCGTCTCGATAGGAGAGGCGCTCTTGCATGGACCTCGAGCTGCAGAGTGGGGTGCCGCGATCAAAAGTCAAGGCCTAAACCGCAGGCTGTCCGAGCGGTCCTGCTTGTATGAACACATACCGGGAGTCGCGTTCACGGCTTGAGAATCGACGCTCCTCGCGTCCCTCGCGTTCCTCGCGCGCCTCACGCCCGCGGCGGCCCGCGCCTGCAGTTCAGGTGCACCACACTATCAGTGCACGCAAAGGTCCACACTGATGGATTGTACGAAAATCCAGACTCACCTTCTGGCGACGGCCGCCGTGCAATGGCCGAGGTGAGCCGGCCTTGCCGACTACTAGCACAAGCCAAGAAGCATGTCCCCCGCCCCCCACCAAAAAAAACCCCCCGGAACACCCAGCAGTGATGAGCACAGCAGCAGGGGTCGCATGGGCAGCCGGGCGCGGCGACGAACGACGACCACCGACGACAGACCGCACACACACACACACACACACACACACACACACCTCGTTTCCGTCATCTTGTCAGAAAAAAATGGATCATTCCCATTAGCCTGCATGCATGCATTCGAGTGAGGCTGCTGATGGCGGGTCAAAACGTTCCCATCCGCGGCAACTGTGCGCACGAGTGCCGTCGCATTTTCTGGCAGATTCAAAGGGGAATGGATGGGTGTCTGAGCGCAGGCGTTTGCCTGTTTGTTCTGCTGGCTTTGCAAGCAGATCTGGTCTACAGCTCACTGCTCCTGCCACCACAAGCCGGTAAAGCTCGCCGAACTTGGAACTGGCGCTCAACTCGTACAGGCATGGGCAGCGCTGCTGCACAGCTTCATAAGCCCTCATCCCTCTAGTATCCATTGGGTCATTGCTGCAGGTTCCTTACGCCATGGCGCCCGAGCCATCGCAACCGAGACCTGTGGTGCCCGGTCCAGCAGCGAGTCGGCAGTCCCACCCTATAACCTGCTCGAGCATGATGCATTGGATTATGCGCAGCAGCACCACTCCTCGACGCCCCCCGCATTTGCTCCCGTAGACGAAAATGTCTGCCTCGTCGCCGGTGAGCTCCCGCATCAGTGCTTGGCTCCCCTCTTTAACGACCAAGTCTTGCCTTGACTGTGCCTA
The DNA here is from genome assembly GCF_000002865.3 of Monosiga brevicollis MX1. Taxonomy (NCBI): domain Eukaryota; class Choanoflagellata; order Craspedida; family Salpingoecidae; genus Monosiga; species Monosiga brevicollis. Next base: position 2,215,689 of record NW_001865040.1, on the reverse strand, counting down.
ATGGCGGTCTTTGTGCAGGCCTCACCCAGCTGACCTACAGCTGCGGACACAGCTGCAGTCTCGCACACCCAGACACCTTCCACCCGCCTTCCCACATCCTTGATGGCGACCTATCTTCTTTCTGGCAAGGTCCACCTGGCATGGACGACATCAACGTCACAATCAGCCTTGATCCCGTGCGTGTGCTCCTCACCCTGTTCCTTTCCCTTTTGTGCGAAGAGGCTGAGACTCTCTGTCTCTGTCTCTGTCTCTGCCTCGACCTTGGCCTTGGCCTCTGGTTCCACCCCTGCGCTCTCCCGGTTTTCACGTTCTTCATTCTTCTGACGATGGTCATTGTCACCCTCACTCAAATTCTTACCCTTATATCTCATTGCTGACGCTGACGCTGACGCATCGCCCCTAGAATTCAGCCGAGTCCAGTTTTCAGTACCACCTTGCCTATGTCCTGATTCGTTTCAACTCGCCCAAGCCTGCAGCCATGGTTATCGAGCGCTCGACAGATGGGGGTCACTCCTTCACGCCCTGGCGGTACATGGCCCGCGACTGTCAAGGCACGTCCCAGGCCTTTTGCTTTTTGCCCCCATATCCTGTGAGAATGCCACATGTGCGCAGAACCGCTGGCTTGGCCTCGTTGATCTCACCCGGTGCTCTTTTGCCTTGACAAATCATAGCCTCGTTTGGCATGCAGCCGCTGTCCGGCATCACCTCCACAGGCACCGCCGAGGCCGAGTGCGTGCAAGAACAGCTCGATCCATATGCGCCAGCCCCTGTTGTGCTAGCTCTCCTCTCCTTGCCGAGTAGGTACATCGACTACCTTTCGCGTTCACGTTTGTTCCCGTGCGTCAAACCGGACCGCGTCTCATGCCACGGCGTGACCCGTCGCTAGGCCTGACAAGTGACTACCGCAGTCTTGAGGTGGATGCCGTCCGCGCGTTTGTGACGGCCGATCACATCCGCCTTCGTCTTCTGCAGCTGCATCGCTTCGTGGTCAGCACCTCCGTCCAGTCTGGTGACAACAGCGACTTTGTGTCCTCATGCCGACGTTGCCCATTTCATGCATGTGTTTCTGTTTTTTTTTTTGCTGGCGTCTCTACGTCCACATTTCTATACCTGGACTGTCTCTAGCCTCCTGCCGCCCTTGTAGATGCGCCTATTTACCATCACTCCCTCCTTGAAGTGGACATGGTGGGGCTTTGCAACTGTCATGGTCATGCTGATAGCTGTGATTTGGACGAGGGTATTTGTGCTTGCCAGCACGATACCCAAGGCCGGTCTTGCCAGTCTTGTTTACCCCTTTTCAACCAAGGTGCGATCTCATCTGCCGAGCTGGCCCCACCCACGATCATCCCCATCATCAACACTTACGCTTGTATATCCTGGACAGGGGTCCTTGATGCCACCGGTCAGCACGTACTCAAGCAACCCTGGGCCCCGGCAACGAGCAATGCCACCCACGCATGTCAACCATGCGAGTGCTTCGGACATGCTGCTTCATGCATCTATGACCCGAGTGTGGAAGGTTCCTCACTTAATGTAGATGGCCAGTATGTGGGAGCCGGACGCTGTGTAGCCTGTGCCAATCATACTGCAGGTCGGTGCAGGTTGAGGCGCAGCCAAATAGCCTCTGGCTGAAATGTTATGTCATGGTACTGACATCGGTGAAACGTGCCCACAGGAATCAACTGCGAGCGCTGTCTATCAGGCTTTTTCCGACCCGAGGGTGTGAGCCGCCACGCGCCCACGCCTTGCTCAGCGTGCAACTGCGTGCGAGCAGGTGCTTCCAATCAGGTGTGGCACCAGCGACGTCACTTCATCCTCCAGCCAGACGTGTATCACCTGCTGTGATGCGATCCATCTCACGTGTCAATTTCCTGAATCGTGGCGTGCAGTCCTGCGTACAGGAGGAGGATGACGTACAGGCCCTTGGCGTTGGACAGTGCTTTTGCAAAGCCCGTGTCACTGGTCTCAAGTGTGATACGTGTCGCACCGGCTCTTACAATCTATCCACGGCACATGCAGATGGATGTCTCGACTGCGCCTGTGATCCACGCGGTGCGATCGGTTCAAGCTGCGATCAGGTAGGCCAGCGGCAACCAATCAGAATAGTTCGAGCCTCAAACTTGGCTTGTCCGCCGGATGCACATGACACATTTGTGTCGAGAGATTTGGTCTTCGGAGTGAATGATGATATTTTTTTTTCATTTTTAAAGGCTCCCGCCATGCTCGACTCATTCCTGGACTGCACACCGGTCTCTTATTGCTGCAGGAAACAGGCCAGTGCACGTGTCGGGAAGGCATGACTGGGCAGCACTGCGACCAGTGCGCCACTGGCTACACCCCTGTATCAACCAATGCAACCACTTCACTGCCGTGCGCGGGCTGCACCTGTCTGCCCGGCGCTAGCGCCAGCTCTGTGTGTGCACCCAACGGAACATGCTCGTGTCGTGGGCACTACATCCAAGGCCATTCCTGTGATCACTGTTCAGCCGGCACCTTTGCGCCCGTTGTGGCCACCTCATTGTATCAGATTGAGGATGCTATCAACGCAGCGAGCGTGATCCAACGCATTGTACCCAGCAATCCCAACGCAACCATGCAGTATTCAGGCCTGGGGTTGGCATTTGTACGCAGCCATCTCCCTATTCATGTGGCCCTGCCCCTGACTGCCAGCAGCGGCTCGCATACTTTGGTTCTGCGCCATGCCTCACAAGCAAGCGCGCTCGTGCGCATCGAGTTCAACGACTTTGCCATTGCCGCCCGAACAACAAATCTGGCCCCATGTCTTAATGATGACTTTTGTGACACCATTCTGGCCGATGCGCTGGAGTTCACGATCCAAGGGAGCGTCCTTATCACGCTTGTGTGCAATGCAGAGATGGGTTCCTTTTGTGCTTGGGACGCCCTCGCGCTGGTACCACGCGCAGTTGTTGCCATGGAAGCTGCTCTGGAGCCTGCAGTGGCCCCTGCTGTAGCGGCCATCACAGCCACGGCCAGCTTACGCACCACACACCGTTGCTCAGCCCTAGCCTATCCCTTGAACCAAGTGGACGCTGCACAGTGCGCTCGTGGCGCTCGTGCCGCAGCTCTCTCAGCCGCTGGTGATTGTCAAGATTGTGACTGCCATACCCTCGGGGCCGTCTCCCCGATCTGTGATGAGGCCCAGGGGGCCTGCACGTGTCGGCCCGGCGTTGCTAACGATAGAAGGTAAGCTGATCGATCATGGAGCGGGCTTGTGGGCCGAGTGCGCATATGGGCTGTTGTTGTCGGGGTGGCACGCGAAGTTCTTGCCCATGCTTGATTGGTCACCACATCCGCATCACAACGGCTTTGCCCCCACATATTGACCACTGGGACGACTGGGACTTGTTGTAGATGCAATCGCTGCGCGTTTGGCCATTTCAACCTGAGCGCGTCTGGGTGCCGCGCCTGTGCCTGCGATCCAGCTGGAACTCTTCACCGCGGAGCCTGCGATCCTCTGTCTGGTACCTGCCTGTAAGTCTACCCCTTCCCATGCTAAAGATATGAGATCATCCATCCAGTCACGGCTGGCTGACCGATGACACGTGTTCTTGTGGCGGCCCACAGATGCTTACCCGGGGTGGCAGGGCCACGATGCGATCAGTGTGTCGCAACCGCCATCAACCTGATTCCATTTGTGGGCTGCGCGACGTGCAATGCGTGCTCGCAACACTTGCGCGACTTGTGGCACAACGCTTCGAATGCACTTGGAAATGTGAACATGACTGCAATGATGGGTCTCGATGCAGTGCGTTCAGACCTGGTTGCAGCTCAGGCTGCACGCGAATCTGCCTTGACGTCCCTCACAGTGACTGCCCAAGAGCTCTCCACGTTGGCAACGACGGTGGACGCAGGCAACAGCACCCTTCGCAGAGCAGTCACCACCTGGCAGGCCCCGGCTTTTGTGACGATGATTTTGGCGACGGATCGGCTACGTTTGTCCCTGGAGGCTCTTGGGGGACACCAAGCTCAAACGGCGTGGGAAGTTGCACACACTGCTGCCACACTCGAGACGCTGGCTGCTCAGTGGGCCGCCTTATTCGCGGAAGCCAGCAACAGCCTCAACAGGTCTGCGCTCGCGACCGCTCAGACGAAATTTGATAGAGCCCTACATGCCGAGGTGCAGGCACGCGCGTTCCCTCTGGCGGTCTCCGGATTGCACCGGCAGCTGGCTCAGGTGCAAGCCCAACGTGGCCTCATCCAGATCGCTTTGGATAATGCCACAACCGACTCTGCTGATGCCTTTGCTAGCCTCAACCACTCGACGCTTGGCATCGCCACCTTAGTTGATCGGTTCGAGGCCAGCCGTCTTCAAATAAGCGACACTTTTGCTCATATTTCCAGGCTGCAAGAGCACCATATTGCCAGCGTCGAAGCGCTGGTGCAAGTCCAAGGGTCGCTGAACAACACCACCAACCTCTTGTCAGAAGTCGAGGCTGAAGCAGCCGCACTGCGTATTGATGGCGCCAGCATGCAAGTTCGCCTCAACAACAGCGCACACCTTCTGGACAAGGCCATCCCGGCTGCAGCAGTTACGCTCGATGCAGCAGTGGACGCACTTGACGCCCAGGCCATTCAGACTCACAACCTCTCTCGTGTGGCAGCCAGTGATGTCGATCAGACGGAGCGCACGGTTGCAGCCATGGGCGAATGGCTGGTTGCATTGGCACCGCCTGTGAATCCGGACAACGCAGTCCTTGCTAACCACAGTGCTGCCGACCTGGCTACACTTGTGGCTGCAAACCGAGCTGCCAATGCCACAACAAGGGCTGCCCAGTCACAGGTTGCACATCTTCCACTGCTGAAGGAGTTCGATGAGGCAGTTTTGCAAGCAGATGTGAGTCGTTTGAACAACGCTTCTGCAGTCCTATCAGGCCTAAACGAAGCCGCAGCTACCCTCAATACCTCGTTATTCCTGGCCGCCGAGGCAGGCATCGATCCATTTGCAGAAGTTACGCGACTGACGTCTCGCACTACAGCTGGCTTTGCGGCCATAGCAACAGCAGCCCAAAATGCCACGGATCAGATGAATATGTCCTGCGCTTGGACTTCCTTGAATACATCCACTCCCATTGTTCTGTTAGCCAACTTGACACGTGGCACCGACGGCCTCGCCGTGGACGCTTCACAGCTCGTGCACACCAGCAAAACACTGGCATCCGAGTTGGAAAGCCGTCTGCACGTAGTGCCGACGTTCAATGCGACGGCCGCTTTGCAGACTCGCTTGGCGACGACCAGCGAGCGTCTGGCCAACTTAGCTGCACGCATGGCAGCGGCTCACCAGCGCTTGCTACAAGCCCAGCCGCCTTCTTGGCCTGATATCCAACTCGAACTAGGCCCGAGCGCGGCTCTGTTGTTGGCTTCAAACAACTCAAGGGCCATTCAGGTCGAGTCGGTGGATCTAATGCCTGCGAGTCCCGGTGGCCATGCGGGTGATGTGCTGACTCTTCCTGTGCCGATTCGGGCCACAGGTCATGTGCCGGTCATTCGGGAGCTGATGCTGAGTGGGTCACTTGCTCCCCTCGATTTACGTCTGGCTTGCCATTGGGCGGCCCCGGTGGTTGCTGCACACAGTGCCGTTGACAAGATCACCCTGATCGGCCATGCATATCACCCAGCGGCGACAAGTCTCGTCATGCGTCCACTGGCCATGCAAGTGGGTGGCGTGGAGCTGCAAACATGTCGCCTTGACAATGACGGCCTCTGTGTCTTCCAGCTCACGCCAGTGGAGCTGACGGCCGCGTTGTCGGCCACAGTTGGCGCCGATCCCTCAACTTGGGCAAACATGAGCCATCCAGATCGACGTGAGGTCGTTGTGACGCCTGACTTGATCGACACGCTCTCAGGCCAGAAAATCGCCTGCCCACCTCTCAGGCTCAGCCACGACGTTACGCAGCCGGGTTTTCCCGTGTCAGAAGCAGCTCAGCTTTCTCTAACCACCCCTTTGCAGCCGGCACGGGCTGGTGACGTGGTTGCCGTGCAAATCGGAGCCCATGCTTGGTCACACGGGCCCATCACTCTCAGTGGGGCGCTGGATGTACCCTGCGTACTCCAACTCCGCGATGCACAGCTGGCGACTGGCTGGACAGGAACAAGCCGGTTTGTGCGAAACAGTACGCATTGTTGGGTCGTCTTCTCGGCGCGCCAGACCACGGCTGCCACGGCTTCGAGCACCATAACACGACAGATTATCCATGTCCTCGACCTTTTGCGCGTGGCATTGACCGTCAGTAAACCTATGGATGCAGCTAGCAGTGTGCCTCTTCCACTCGCCCTCCATCTGTGGACCGCTAGTGACGGGGGCGGGGCACTGGCACCTCTTTCATCGTACTGTACCTCAACGAACTGCAACATTCGTGTCTTGGACACCGAGCTTGCCGATGCGACCTCATTGCTGATCCCCGTGCCCAGCCACTACGCGCTCTTGAATGACGGTGCTCTGCAGCACCAACCTCGGCGCCTGAGCCTGCGACTGCGGGCTCTGACAACAGACGGTCGTACCACCAACATGTCGACCGAGGCCATGACTTGCACGGCGCATCCTGCGGCAGCCGTTCAAGCTGCGAGCTGCGCTGAGGTAGTGCTTTGGCCCGACACACTCAGTGACAGCTTTGATTTGCAGCTGACGGCAACGACGCGCTTGGCCACGGGCGATTTCGGACGCAACGTCACCGTCCAAGTTCGCGTGCACCAACCGCAGAACGTATCGTTGGTGCCTGATCGCGGGTTCAGTCGCCCCATCTGGGGCTGGCGGTCAGATGACACCTGTACAAACGGTGCACGACGAGCTCCGCAACGCTTGCGCATCTTGGCACACGTTGACGGGATGATGGTCGATGTGACGCACCGCTGCTCACTGGCCGACTGCTTGCCTGACGCCGCAGCTTGGCGCAGCGGTCCCCATGTGTGGACCGCGACCGTCCAAAGTAATCTGACATTGGCACTCCGTCAGGGAAACAGCTTGTGGACTTCGGTCGTGTCTCGGTCCATCTTGCCCGTTCCCGCCACAATTTTGGGCTTGAACATGGCCCTCATTACTCCCAGCGTCGTCGAGGCTGCGTTTAGCGCTCGGGGCGAAGCTGCACAGCAGTGGGATCTCTCAGCATCCCTACCACCCTCGCCCTACAGCACGGTATTGCGAGACAACGAGACCACAGCCACGTTAGCACCCTATCTGGTGCTTCAAGATTGGTCCATCGTGCCTCTTTCAATGCATCAACTGGAAACAACCGTATCTAGCTCTGCTCTAGCGGTCCTAGCCACCCGGAACCTTTCAATCGAGGCGCGGGTGCCGGTGGCAATGGCTCAAACGGCCACTCTGACTGTGGCATTGATGCAACCAGTGCCGTGCGGCGGAATTGTGGCGTCGACCAATGCGGTCAACTTGTCCGTGGCTCCGGCTCGCGCAGTCGCCCTACAGGTCATTGCATATGACCTCGACTCTGGGGTGGAAGCCCCCATGGATTCTACTTCAATTGTCACCGTGCCGGGAGACTTGTTGGTCAGCTTTGGTACCGCGATTAGCCGTTGCTTTCGCGTCCAGTTGCTCTACGATGGCGGACGTCCGGCGTCAGACGCGAGCGCGCTCGTGTCTATTGCATTCAATGCCTCGGCGTTACGCCGAAGTGGTACCTCCCTCTGCTTTTCTGGTGTCAGCACGGGCCAACATACTGTCCATTTTGTGCACACAGACGCCCCTTTACTACGAGCGTCACACACGGTGCACGTCGTTGCCAGCACTGGACTGTCCTTGCGCATGGTGCACTGGCCTGCGACGCAATCGGACCCCCATCTAGAAAGTGAAGCAACCACGTTGGCACCAGCGGGAGTCGATCGTACCGGCCGCCGCGTGTATGAAAGTGCCATGTTGCTTTGTGTTGCCAACCTCAGCAATGGGTCGACTCTGGCCCTCAGCCCCGGCCCCGCCACTGACGGTAAGTGTGTAGGCGCACAGCCACCCGAAAAAGATTGAATCTGCTGCTATGGCCTGTTGTTCAACAGTCTCACAAATGGGTTGTTTCTTTCCCTTTTCCCTTGCATGACTTTGCTGGCCATCGCTTGAACGTCTAGCATTGGCCTTTGGAGGAATTGCAGCCGGCGAGCTGGGCATGACCACCTATGATAATCGAGCGCGGTTGTCCTTCCAACATGAACCCACTTATGGCTATCGTGGCCATGTGGTCACGCCAGAGGCGCCAGGCTTAGTGTCGTTTGCATATTTTCTCGGTGTCTCCATGAGCAATATCGCGCAAACCCGCGTGAGCAGCTCCCCACGGGCCGTGGTCGCCGTTCATGGGGCCAGTGTTTCGCCAGCGCAGCAGGTGGTCTTTGACCACGTCTTGTTTGCTGAGGGGGTCCTCTTACCCCATACCTTCTTTGTGCGGGATGGCACAGCCCTACTGCCGCAGCTCTTGTCCTTCCGCAGCCATGAACCTGAAGTCGTTGGTGTCAATGCCGAGACAGGCCACTGCCAGGTGATGTCACCCCGTGCTGGCTCAGTGCAAGTGGACATTCAATTTCGAGGCAGTCCATTTGCAAGCGTGCAAGTCCCAGGTTGGTTTTGTTTGTGCCCTGTATTGTGTGCCTACCCGTGGTGCATGGCGAGCTTTCTCGATTTCTCTTTCTGGCCCTCTGGCATGTATGAGGAAGGCAACGTTGACACTCTAACGCGGGCCTTGGACTTTTTTTTTTTTTTTTTTTTTTTTTTCCCTCTTTTTCTCGAATGGATCTTTCTCAATAGCTCTCGGCGCGCCGCCGCAGCGTGGGCTGTGGATTGGATCGACAAACGACATGACAACCAATAGAGTGACGGTTCCACTGTGGCTCTACATGGATGAAGAGCTGAGCGCTGGCACGATACTGCGTTTTGTTCTGTCCGCTTCATGTGAGGCACTGGCCAATGCGAGTGCACGCGTTGGCCAGGCTGGAGCCTGGTTGGAGTTTGCACTTCGCGACTGCGAGCTAGAGGTTGTAGTCATTGTGGCCGATGCAGGCACAGTTCTGGAGATGGCGTGGGTGGAACTTGACGCGGCTGCTCACGCAGCCCTTCATGCCGAGGTTTTGGAGCTCGTGGGGCCCGGCCTGTTGAGCCGCACGTATACAAATGTCCTTAACAGTAGCCTGCAGCTTGAGGCCGCCACTTTGGCGCGACGTCCGCGAGACGTATCATGCACACCTTATGACATTATTACTCGCAATGAATGCAACGGTGCCGCGGCTGCCAGCTGCCCCGTAGACGTTTGGGGTGATGCCAACGGAGACTGTGAGTTAGATCTACGGGACCTGGCAGCTCTCGTGTTTCGGAGCACGCCCCTGCAACAAATGGTCTTGCCAACAACGCACCTCAGCGGGTTGCAGCAGCTGAATAAGCTGTTTAATGCCGCAAGCCTGGACTTCAACGGCGATGGCGCCTTGAATCAGCCCGACACGCGGTTGTGGGCTCAGGCCTACTTGGGCCTGCCGATAGTCGCGGCAGTCAACTGGCAGGTGGAGCACAACCGAACGCCAACAACTTGCTCTGTCGCACTCGTCATCGAAACACGATCCTGGGATGGTGGCTTGGCGGCAGAACTGTCGTTGCATGTGGCCGGCTCAAACCTGCTCCATATGGCAAGCCCCTTGTTGCTGCCGGGTCATGCTGACAATGGCTCGAGCTCCTGGGTGTACGGGGGCACTCTACCGGGGCCACGAACTCGGGTGCAATTTACCATGGCAGCGGGCTCGAGCATTCGCGCTTATTTGCTCAGCTCAAGCACTGTTGCGTTGTTTTCCCCGCATGTGGAGCGACCGGCTTATGTTTTCGAGTGTCTCACCGCCACCGCGACGCAGCCGCTGCCTTTGAACTCTACCGCTACTTCGACCGCTACCTCGACCTCGACCTCTACTTCTACCTTCACGTCCACCTCCACGTCCACCTCCTCCACCTCCACCTCCAGCAGCTCGCGTTCGGAGCCAATGGCCTCCATAACTTCAAGCTCGTTCACAACGACTGACAACATGGCAACTCCTGGAACAACGTCAGAGACAGCGGCACCAACGGCGCCTAGCCTTCCCGGCTTTAGCATCACTTTTGACAGCGAAACCGACCGGCGGCGCTTCTCGACCGCCTTCACTCCAGAGAAGTACGAGGCTGAACTCAAACAGGTGTCGCTCGAGGCATGCTGTGCAGCCTGCGAGACATCGGCCATTTGCCGCGGTGCATTCTTCTGGCTCACAAAAGCTGGAGAAACACGATGCCATCTCCTCTCTGATCTTGGAACACCCGATGGGGTCTCAACAGAGTCAAACTCACTATCTTTGACTCGAAAAACGTGGCGTGGGTGCGAGGTGGCACATCAGGGTGTCTTGACGGTTCCTGGCCTGACCAACGTTTCCCACACGCCACGGCGCTTTGCCACGGCTTTTGTAGCGACAGCGCTCTTGGAGGAGTTGTACGACTTGGACCAATCCGGCTGCGAAGCAGCCTGCTTACGTCGAAATTCATGCACCGGAGCCTTCTTTTGGCTCGTAGGCGCACGAGCCCGCTGTAAGCTTCTCGCGGACGTGGGTGAGGCGGGCGTAGCGACAAGCTCGCACTCCACCTCATTGCAATGCCGAGCACAGTTTGACTTTGATCCACGCTGGACACCGTCGGGCACTTTACTCCGCGCCTCGGGGTCTCAGCCCCTTGGGGAATCCTTGCGCTTTGGCAATGCCTTTCAGACAGACGCTCAGTTGGACGTGTTGCGCGACGGTCGCACCGTAGAAGAGTGTACCCAGGCCTGCACTCACCACGGCTTGTGCGCCGCGATTTTCCACTACCTGCCCCCAGGGTCAGGGATGCCACATTGCGTTCTTCTCGAACGAGCTGAAGATGTGGTCGCGACCAACCTAGTCTCTCTGAGCCTGGAGCTCAGTCACTAATGCATGTCGTTATTTGCTTGAGCGTCTGGCGGTGTGAGCAGTGTGTAGGCATGGAAAATCCATTAATCAATTGGCTCGGATAGTAAAATTGACGAGGCTTCATTATGACATGTACAGTATATACAAGATGCAGGCGCCCAGACGGCAGAAGCGTACCGAAGCAGGCCAGTATGCACGAATACAATCAAGAACTGGCATAAGGGCCGCAATCGGTGGCATTCGAGCATGAACGCACTTGTGCAGGTGTAACGAGAACGAGACAGCGACCGGGGAGGGTTAACTCAAAGAATGATTTTGATATCACGACGAATGCACCGAGCACCATGGTGCTGCACAAAATCAACGATTCAAACAACATGGACGGCAGGATGATGGAAACACACGAAGCAATGTTGGCGCTTGCGAGCACATGCACATCGAAACCATCTTATATAGCTGATCCAGCGCTTTTTACGCGTGATCTTGGGTTGAATGGGTCAAGGTTTCCCACATGCGCAAGGCATCTCCCATTCGAATGCGGATCCAGCAAGGAATTTTGTCGTCAAACTCACCCGTTCGCACCTAAACAGGATTGCGTGATGAGAAAGGACAATGTACGGGGAGGAGGTTGCCCTTAAAGGCAAGTCACTTACAAAGGCGAGAGAGACCGTCGCCATCTTGAGGGCCAGCTCGGCAGGCATGCGAGCAATCTCTTTGGAGAACACTTGGTAGTCGAAGAGGCAGACTTCGGCGCCGTCGGGAAGCTCCCCGTTTTCACGCAACAGAATTGAGTCTGAGACTGTTGACGGGCTTTGATAGTTCTGAGAAGAAAACATTGAGGTTGAGAGGGATGACGGGGGTCATGTTTCTTTCTTGTGTCAGCGAAACCAGTCTCGAACCTTGAGAAAGACGGGATTGCGCGATAGGCGCGTCACGTAGAGGCACTTGCGTCGGATTGAGACTTGAAGGCCGCTGCCAATGAAGCGGCGAATCTTCTCCGTCCGACTGTCACGGCAAGGATTGTCAATGTCGGACAGACTCACTGTGGTGGTGTTGTCCTCCACTAGGGGCACGGATTAGGGATGAAGGGTCAGGTGATGAGTGCTGACGAGTGTCAAGCATGCAGCGGTTGGACGTAAAAGAAGAGTGGGGAAGGGGGGGTCAGGCTCCATTGAAAACATACCTGGCCGAAAGCAAGAGATATTGAAGATGGGCTGGTTGAGGTAAAATTGGGCCAGGGGCGAATCGCGCTCATGATAGGTGATGCTAGCCACGACGTCTCGCTGGTTGAAGAATGGAAGGTCCTCGTGGAAAAGGTACACGTAGTCTGGGACTTGCTGAATGCGTGGCAGGACGTGGAGAGTGAGCATGTGCTCTTGCAGCTCGGCCAAGGAGGTGAATTGCTCATCGCAGTCGTCGGCGAAACACTGAGCTTTCATGCTTTCGAGCTCTTTGAGCGAGTTGATGTATGTGATGAGAGAGAGGCCTGTCACCTCGGCCTCGTCCGAGCCGGAGAGGTGGCGGCGGCGTGAGGTCGTGGTTTCTTCCTCAAACTTTTTAGCGGCACTCTCGACGGCTGTGTTGGCATCAAGGCCCTTTTTACGGCGCAGGAACGATTTGCGACGCTTAGGCTTGTCGTTCTTAGTGACGGGCTTGATGGTGGAGTCGCTGTCGCTGGCTGAACCACAGGCTTCGCTCTGCTTGAGGGCTTCCTTCATATTGTAGTTGCTCTTCGTGCGCTTCCAGGAGAGGCGGCGCAGTAGGGTGTTGCGTGGTTTGCGGACGCTGCCCTCACTGAGGGAACCACGGGAGGTCGTGTCTGCGGATCGGAATGAGAGGGCAGAGACAATCGAGGAGGCGCCACTATTGGCGCGTCGCCGCGTTCCAGGGGCAGCAGCCCCGTCAAGCGATGGACGGGGCGAGTCCCCTCCGACAGAGCTGGCTGTTGTTTCAGCCGGACAGCCGAGCCACCCAGATGCAAGAGGCCAAGCAAGGCAAAGTGGGGATGAGCGCTTGAAAAGGGTAATTCAGAGGCAGAGGGCGACGGGATACAACGCAAGACGGGGACGCGGTAGGAGAAGGGGAGCAGGGGGGACACACCATTCTCGTTAAAGTCGGAATCCCGATGGGCACGGCGCGGTTGTGCGTGGACACTCTTGCAAAGCAGGCGCTGAAAGCCGGGGATAACCCACATGTCTTGAAACGTGGGCAGTTCGTCTTCGTTTGGTGGGCCAATGCTCACGTCACCAGGACATGGCACCACCATGCCCAGCGTAGAATTGGCTGGTGTCTCTTCAAGGTTCGTTTGAGTGGAGCACTCATCGTCCTGGGTATGTTCGTGTTCTTGATTCTCTCCGTGCTCGTCGGCATCGGGGCTGGAGGGGAGAGAGGAGGCCTCAGAGAGACCACCCGTGGACGAGGTGCGCATGTCCAGGCGGCGGCGTGTGCGCAGGTGCTGGGCCATGGCCGCCGGCCCCTCCTCCTCGTCATCGCTGATCGATTTAAAGTCGGGGTCCTGGTGCACGGGAGGGGTGGGCCCAGCAAGATCGGCGGTGGCCATCGTGCCGGTGGGTGCGGGTATTGTCTTGTGACGCACGGTGCGAGCTCTGTTGAACAACGCCGCGCGGAGGGCTTGCGGTGCTCACGGCTACTCGGGTGGCTAAGCAAACGTGAATATGGATGGTGGTGGCGGCGGAAGGGAAAAAAATAGGTTGTGGCAGCGGGGCCGCGGGGCACTGGAGACTGATGTGTCTGGTCTGGGCTGCGGCTGCGTTGTGAAGCGTGTTTTTATGCTTCAAAGGTCAGGCAGGGACTGTTGATGCCAAAAGGGGCAAGCCGAGAAATGTCTGTGGGGCGAGCGGGCGCGAACCGCACGAGCAAGCCTCTGTTGACGGGAAGAAATGTGGATACCCCAACAAATCATCCAGCAACGTGTGTCAGCGAGCCGGTGTGGCAAGGTGACAGAGGTCTCATGAAGCGCAAGCGCACGCGCGCTAGTGGGCTTGTTTGAGTAAAGACGTCCAGACTTCAAACACTCAAGGACGATGCTATACATATAACCAAAGCCAGCCTTGCCTTGCAGGATCAACAACAGGAGGAGGACAGTCACCAGGAGTCGGTCGTCGCGCGCGGAATGCAGGTTTGTGTCCGCGACCTTGTCGCGCGGTTTGCATACATGCATTGATAATGATCTTACTTTAGGGAGTTCTCACTACCCCTTGAATTTTGTAATCTAAAAAAGAGGTGTTGTATTGAAAATACCCGAGGTTGCGTGTGCACCGAGTCAAAGTAAGCGAGAGACAGAGACATCAGAGACACAGAGAGAGAGACGAGAAACAGAGAGACAGAGAGTCAGAGAGTCAGAGCGAGAGACAGAGACACAGAGGGACAGAGCAAGACACAGAGAGAGCGAGACTGACTCAGACCGCTCTCACTTTTTGGACGCATCCGGGGTGGCGATGGCGGAAACGGCATCCGGTGGAGCGCAAGGCGCCTCGGTTGAAGCGGGGAGGGCAATACAGGATCAACAGGGCCAAGTTCAGCATGATGCCGAGCCGGTAGCGGAATGGCATGGTCCCGCGTCCATGGCCGACTCTGGGGCTGAGGCGAGCCACGCCGAGGCGCTTCGTCGGCTTGCACCTGATGGCTTGTACTTGGAACGCCAGAAGCGAATGTGCTGCGCCATTCACGCCACGAACAACCTCCTTCAAGTAAGTCACCCCCTTGCACCTGAACGCCACGCCGCGCCTTGGCGTGCCTTTTTTTTTTTACAATTGGCGATGATGAGATGATGATCAGGGTGATACTCGCTCACGACTGCCGCGCTGGTCCGCTACTTTAGACCCCCACCTACGATATGTCAAGCTTTGATGACCTGATTGCACAACTTCCACAATTTGGCGGTACGCGCAGCGCATGTTTGGCTTCCCCATGACTTTGGGTGGGTGCAACGGACTCTCATTGACCCTATCTGTCCCGCTGACTGGAATTTGGCTCTTTGCAGGACGTTGGGCCTCGCCGTACAAGAGCGCTGTCTCGTACCTGGGACAGTACGACGCCAGCGTCGTTGTCCTTGC
>NW_001865040.1:2194787-2200664 GCF_000002865.3 Monosiga brevicollis MX1 | reverse complement strand
AACCCCCCCCCCCCCCCCCCCCCCCCCCCCCCCGCCCGCTGACGATGCTCGCACCTCAAGAAAGAAAAAAAAAAAACATGGCCCTTCTGCCTCTGCCTCTGCCTCTGCCTCGCCTGCTCTCCCACAAACGGGCTGGACTGCCAAGAGCCACCGATTGGTGTCATGTCCCTTGACCTTGGCCCTGACTTGTGCATGGACAGATGAACATTGAGCTACGACAACATGACAATCGCCAAGCGTAAGGTTCATGGCCTGTGGCTGTCCCTTTTCATCTGCCGCCCCAACCTTTTGAGTCTGCCGGCTGAATAGCCATCTATCTCTCCTTCTCTCTCCCTGTCTTCCTCTCCTTCTCTCTCCTTCTCTCTCCTTCTCTCTCCCTCTCTCTCCCTCTCTCTCCCTCTCTCTTCCTCTATCGCACATCTCTCTCTCACACATCTCCCTTTCTCTGCACACACGCGCGCGCGTATAGCTTTTCGGCGAGTGAGCTGCATGTTCCAAATTTCTATGGCTTGATGCTCAATCTCAAGTCGCGGGTAAGTCGTTTGGCCTCTGAACAAGGCGCTTTGCGTCGTACCGTGCTAACCTCGAATCTTGAACGCAATGTGCTATCTATGCCGGTCACAGTCACGTGCAGCGTCTGTACTGCGCATGTTTCGCCTGGCACAAGGTCGCCATTGGCTGGCCGTCGTGCCACTTCAGCACCCTGCGTCGACTGCAAGCACCGCCCCACAACAGCTGCCCCCGATCAAGGCAGGGGCAGATAAAGCCGCGCCCACTTATGCTTGGCTCGATTCTGTTAAGACTCAGCCTGAGACCCTGACCGAGGGCGAGCTTGTGGCACGCTTGCAACGCGAGATTGATCGCAATGGAGTCGTCTACGTTGCTACACGACAGGCGACCGCTCAAAGTACCCAGGCGGCTCCAGCTGAGAGGCCTTGACCTGACTTGCACACCCGAGTGCCATTGAGAACAAGCCTCGTGGCCGAGGCTGTGCCCCGCGAAGCTTGCTCCCATCTGCTCAACATGATTATCCGCTCGCTTGTCGTTTGGTGCCTCACCCTTGAGCGTTTTATGAACCAGGCGCAAACGTAATACATGCTAGAAATTCAGACCCCACATTGAAGATAAAATTGGTCAAAGATTCGGCAAAGGACGATGCTTGGGGCGGCAGGAAACATACTCGCACGGGCGTTTGCAGTCAAACGACACCACAACATGCCCGCTGACCTGCGCTTCCCAGTCACCCTCCCAATCCACTCTCAAATTGCAATCCCGGCAGTTCGCAGGAGAGCGCACAAGAACCACATGAATACACAAAATGAAAAATGGGGGGAAAAAAAATTACTCTACCCCTCTCAAGGTGGACACTCAAACCAGTCCAAAGCCATTAGCCCTCTAGTGGTTGATGGCTGGGATGGGATGGCGCGGCAACGCCCTGGCGAGTGGCACGCCAAAGGAGAGGGGGCACCACGCACAGGCACATCTGCAAAAGGACATTTTCTTAGGTTGGCGAGGTGGTAGTGCGGTCTCCAAGATGCTCGGTGCCGTAGAAACGGTCGCCTGCGATCGATGGCAAGTTGGCATGGAAATGAGGAAATGAGAGACCTGAGCTTCGCGATACACTACAGCGACGATGCGGGAGGTCCTGGGTTGCCCGTACCGAAATTCCCGAGCCCGGGATGAATGCGAAACTGGTTGTCGACAACACGATCCATGGCAGCCACAACAATTTGCACCTTTGGAAAGGCATACGCCACTTGGGCCACACCCATGGAGGCGGCCATCAAGACCACCAGGATAATGTTCTCCTCCGGCACGTGATGATCCATGAGCACACGAATAGCCATCATGGCTACCAACAAAGACGTGGCATGAGTGGACGGTATGTGACCAAAGAATGGATTGAACCCCCAATCGGTGTGACAGAGGCGGGACTGACCAGAAGCACCAGTGGCCAGCGTGGCATCCATGAGCATGACCTTGTGATTGGAGATGCCATTGGGCAGCACTTTGTGGAAAAACTGCCGTGCAGGTGTGGGTGAGCGGCGGCCCCACGAACAACGAGAAGATAACACTGGCCGTTCTAGCCAGGCCGGGCCAAGCCAGGCCCCAACCAGAACAAATCAAGCGGAGGCAAGTACAGACTTCGGGCTGGCCTGTGGTGAGGTTTGTCTGGATCAGAATTTGACCAATGTTAACGTCGCGCACACATTGGCGCAGGGGTTCTTCAAAGCTCATGCCGGCACGCACGATGGACACGCCCGTGATCTAATCATCCAAAGAAAAGCACAAAGTTTGATAAACAGTGCATCCTTCTCCTAGTTTACCATTCTTGACGGTTGCAAGCGTACCTGATGGGTCCTTCGGCGACCGAGGTAGGTGCCGACAGCCGTCTCGACAACCACATCCTCAAAAGGGCAGAGTGACAACGCATGCTCGACCGTCAGGCGCAGCACCCGATTAGTCGAGAAAACAAAGTCATCGCGTGACTGCAACATACGGACACCGAACAAGGTGGATAAATAAAGTTTTGTGAAGGGAAGACACCCGAGTTTAAGCACACAAGTTTCTCGGTCCTGAGTGCCGGGCACGGGGGTTGCAGGGAGCGTAGACGTACAGAGTCGCGATCACGAATGGTGGTCATAAGACCGTGAAGTTGGTCGGAAGCGGGCACGTAATGGAGAGAAGAAGGGTCTTCCATATCACCATCACGAGCTGCCATGCCTCTATCCGTACACATAAAACCACCAAATGGCGATGAATGCCAGTGGTATAAAGCGTGGAAATGTGCATGGAAAGGAAACGCCAGATCTTGGCAAGCAATATGCTGTCTCTTCAAACTTTTGCCACAAACCTGAGATCATGGCCGCGACTGGCGAGTCCCTCCTTGACCTTGGTAATAATAAGGTCCAATGCAACAGGGTTGGAGACACCTATGCGCCACTTGTGGAGTGAGGACTGAAGCAACAGGTGGTAAGGGAGAAAACCAAAACACAGAAAGGGGGTGTACGGACCGCGAGGGATGACGAGGTCAGCAAACTGCATGGTCGGCTCAATGTGATTTTTGAAAGCTGGATACACAAAGCGATTGTACTGCGTAATGGAGCCCTTCACCTCGCGCCCACGCTCGTTGGTGTCACGCAGCAGGCTGTCCCACGCACATGCCAAGAACCAGATAAGAAAACAATCACCCAGCAACCTGTCCTAGGGCAGCATTCTGAGATGTGGGACCAACCGGCGAGCTAGGCGAACGTCGGCGTCTTCTGTAACAAAGATTTTGACGTCCAAGAGGTCGCGCACACGTTGATCGCAGTAGGCCATGATACCCTGGCAATGCGTCAGCGACGAAGATGTGATGCGGTGGATATGAGGAAGCAGGCGGACAAGGCACAGATGGGGCAAAAAAAGTTTTCAAAGGGATCAAAAAGGGCTGATGTGGGTGATGTGGGTGATGAGCATCAAGTGGAGGCGAGCACGGTGAGCTGCTCACCTCAAAAACGATCACGTTGGCGCCATACATGGTATAGCCGGGCTCACGCGAGTGAGTGACAAAGTTGTAGGTCGGCACTTCAACGGAACGGCCGGCCTTGAGCTCCTTGAGAGTTTCCACAAGTAGATCGATATCAAAAGCCTCGGGGCAATCGAAATCGTAGTTGCTTTTGGCTGCGCGGGCGTGTTCCTCCTCGTTCAAAACCTGGTCGCGAGCAGAAAAAGAGATGAGAGACAGTGAAACAAGCAAGTTGGATAAGGTGACAAAAGAGGGCACGTGGGTCAAAAGCGCATTGGCTTTGCCAGGATGGTGCGAGCTGAGACACTTGCCTTGTAAAAGCTATCCATGGAGAGAAGGCAGACCCAGCGGATGTTGAGGCACTCGATGATGCGGTTGGCCAACGTGGTTTTACCGCTGGCGCTGCCACCACACACGCCTAGCAGACGAGAGCCGGTGGGAAGCAGGAGAGAAAGTGAGACGGACATATCAAGGGAGCATTTGGGCGTCCGTCCCTCAAGCGGGCATGCGGTCACGGTAGACGGCGCCAGGAGCAATGGGCCGCACCAATGACAAGGGCCTTTTCTTGATGGCCATCCAAGCGATACCACGGAGGCCGTCCTGTATAGCATTGATGTCAGCAAACGAGCAGGACAGGGTAACCTGAGCCGGGGGCACAAGCACTTGCGCGGTTTGGGATACAACAAGCGGGCTGGAGTGCCGAGACGTGGGGGCGGGGGGGGGCGCACCGTGCGTGAAGACGGCACGAAAAGAGGGACGGGGTTCTTTTTGGCCGAAGGAGCTGGTACGGTTCAAAGGCAGAGGGTCGGCTCTGGAGACATGCGAGTCAAGAGCGAGATGTGGATGCAATGAGAAAAACGAGGGTGTGCGGGACGAGAGAACGGGGGTGACGCGGACATACGCGTCAATGTCCACGCGGGATTCGGCCATGCTGAAGGGTTGTGCTGCAGCAAATTTTTCAAGGCTTGTGAGGATTGGCATTCAACAAAGGGCTGAAGAAGAGACGAGGAGGGGACTAGCTGACCTGACGTTGAAGGTGAATGATGATGGGGCGAGAGCGCTGGCCAGGATGGGACCAAATCTCGAAACTGGCTGCCCAGAGGCGTGAGCAAAGCCTCGAGAGCTGGTCAGCTTGGACGCGTTGACGGCGAAAAGATGAACCTATTTCAAGGCAGAGCGAAGGAAAAAAAAAGAGAAGATGAGAGGCAAGGTAGATGGGGCGCACCAAGCCCTGTGCATTAGCTGTGTCGCCGCTGAAGCTGTCGGCAGACACAGACAAAGCAAGAGGTCGCAGGGAGCAGGGAGCAGGGAGCAGGGAGCAGGGAGCGGTCGCCAGTACCAAGAGAAGACAGAGACAGAGAGAGAGAAATGAAAGAGAGAGAGAGAGAGAAAGCAACTCTGCATGTGTTGTAACCGTACGTGGGCGGAAGTGTAATATTTGTGAGACTTTTACTGTCATGCCATGCGAGGGTGTAGCGAAAGTATTTCACTTTTTATTTTGTATAAGTAAATTACTTGTCTCTATTTCTATGTAGTATTTTACTTTTGGATGGGCATTCTGAATTCTTCGGCCGATTTGCCGTGCTGCGGCGCCGCACGTTACATATGTGATGTTTCTGCAGGAGCTTGACGCAAGGCGTCCGCACCACGCAAGCAGGACAAGATGCCGCAAGACGGCACCGATCTCAACGTTATCAGCTTGTCAGACCATGGCCAACGAGGAATCTGATGTCCCACTCCTGCTCTTCTTGTTAAGGGTGGTGGTGGTGGTGGCCCCCCTCACTGCCCCCTCTTCTCCCTCTGCTCCCCCTTCTGGTTGTTGCTTTCTTTCTTCGTTCGCTTGTGGTGCGTCATTGGTACAAGCTTATTCTCTTGCAAACGACCGCAACGTAAGGTTGGCTTTTACTGTAAGACAGCAACAGCATCTTTGATCTTTTTTTGGTGATTTTTCAAGTTGACCCTCGCTGCCCTCTCTCTCTCTCTCTCTCTCTCTCTCTCTCTCTCTCTCTCTCTCTCTCTCTCTCTCTCTCTCTCTCTCTCTCTCTCTCTCTCTCTCTCGCTGTGCTCTGCTCCTCTGTCTTTTGGGGCTTTCGGTGTCGCCTTGTGCTAGTTGTTCTTGGTGTCTGAGCGAGCGATTGACCTCAATTGGCATCGCACTGGTGGTGGACTTGTACGTGAGTGTGCCGACGACCATGGCTGCGCCCAGCTCCAACCCCGTCGCAATGGAGCAGCAAACCGCCTCGCCTGAATGGCAGAAACTCATCAGTAGCATTCACCGCAATCTTGACGGCGACTCAGCCGACATTGACGAGATTAAGCAAGTCCTTGATGCGTAAGTTAGCCCCCTCGCTCCTCGGTTGAAGCGCGCT
>NW_001865040.1:2145538-2194737 GCF_000002865.3 Monosiga brevicollis MX1 | reverse complement strand
CCCCCTCCCCGGCATCATTAGCACAGCACGCTCACCCTCCTCGCGTACACCCGCATGCGTGCTGGCCCATCAGCTCCATTCACAGCCATGCAGGCTCGCACTGTTTCATGAAGATCCTTGATGGCGCGCTGATTGAACAACTTTTTGAAAAGCCCGAAGCTGTCCAGGTACCACATGCTCTCTTGCTCTAGTCTTTGACTTTGCCGTGGTCGTCGCTCCATTATGCTCATAACCGCCCTGCACCCAGGAGGGCCAGCCGTTGGATATTCAAGCGGAAGCTCGCGCCAGTGAGAATGACAACATTTACATCAACGGTGCGTCCTTGCATTTCAGCCCGCTGCCTGCTCTTGTGGCTCGCTCTCTGCTCTTTTTTTTTTTCGAGTGCGCTCACCTCGTCTCCTGCACACCCTTTCCTCGCCTCTCATGTACGGCATGGTCTGCACTGCAGATGACCTTGGCATGCATCGCGTGATCAACCCATCACACACCAAGCGGGCCGTCAGCCTGCACATCTACTCCCCACCTTACAACGTAAGCATGCCTGCCCCAAGCCCATCTTCCAGCGCGCACCGCTCTTTTGACGTGACATGCCTCCCCGTACAACTAACCCACTCCAACACCGTGGCCCTGCAGGAGTGTCTCTGCTATGATGAACGCACTGGCCAAGGTCGAAAGTCCGGAAAAATCACCTTTTTCAGCAAAAATGGTCAGCTGTGCGATGATGAATGGGATACCAACATGGGCCAGGAACCCGACTACTGCTAGCACCCGCAGAGGGCCGTTGCCGATCATTCCCCGCGATGCGTCCGTTGGACGACCTCTCCCCTCCCCCGCCCCTCAACGAGTCTTTTGAGGAGGTGATGATGTTCTCTCTCCCTCTCTCCTCTCTGATGTCAGCTCGAAATGTCAGAATTTTGTGACACAGCCCTTACGCTGAGCGTAGTTCCTATTTCACCAATTAATTTTGATATTAAAACTCTTCCGTTTCAATACACAACTGCATTTCCTTGACAACCCCGGAAGCGCCCGACAAGCCGACAGCCGCTCTCGCCTCCTCCGGCCCGCTCCTCAGCTCCGTTTCCTCTAGTCCGGCGTGTGCCTGTGGCGCTGCTTGAATCTCAATCGCCAAGATGGCTGCCGAGCTCCAGCTTATCGGAACTACCGGCTTTGGCGGTACGTGGCCTGCTCGATCGAGACCGGTTGCCACTGCCCCGGCAGGCTCAGAGGCCAGCTCACAGCTCCAAGCAACCAGGCTCGGCCGAGCTGAGCCGGGCAGCAGCTCGCTGCTCTCCATCCTCGCGCACCTGCTTTTCATTTGATGGCGCTCTACCCCTCACTCTCTCCTTCGTTGGCCTCGCTCCCGGGACTCTTGGCAGGCAAGATCCACGAAGGCCTCAAGCTGCACCCATCAGGCAATTTCCTGATCTACCCCCTCGGTACGTACTGAGCCGTGCTCCGACCCAGAGCCATCCGATCTGTCGCCGACAGCCTCGCCCAAACCTCAGCTGTTTGCCCCTTAAGGCTGCTCCACTGGCCGGCCCTCACCCATAAATCGTCTGACTGACCGCAGGCTGCACTGTTGTTGTTGAGGCGGTTGGCGATGCTGCCGAGCAGACGGTATGTCGCTCATATCAAATCAAGTCCAGGCTTGCCCGCCTCTGCTGGCCACCTCACAGCACTTGTCTCAACCTTGCGCTGCACCTTTTGTTTGCATGAACAGTTTTTGCAAGGACATACCGATCATGTATCCTGCCTTGCCGTCAGCAAGTCAGGCCGTTACATCGCGTCAGGCCAAGTGACCCATCCTGGTTACAAGGCGGATGTCATTGTCTGGGATTTTGAGACCCGAACCCGTGTTCACACCCTAAGCCTCCATCAGGTATGTTTCGGTTCTTACTTTTTCTTTTCACTTGCAATGTCACGCCAGGCCCGAGTTTGGTTTAATCCTTCGGCCCAAGCTCACTGGCGCACCCGTGTGCATAGGTTGAGGTCATTGACCTTGCCTTCTCCCCCACGGAGCGCTTCCTACTGACCCTGGGTGGCATTGACGATGGCTCGCTCGCCCTCTGGGATCTGCAAACTGGCAAGGTCAGATATAGCCAGCCACCTGTGACGAAAGGGAATGATCTTTTTCGCTGCCTTGCTCGGCGCAATGATCTTTTTCTGCTGCCTGGCGCGCCTGATGCTAGCTCCTGCTTTGTTGTTTCAATCCTCGCCATCATCCACCTTTCACTTGATGAAACCCCGTTTCTCCTCTTGCACGTGCACGGCATCGCTTGACAATTTAGGCTGTCGCGGGTCGCCCCACCAGTGACACGGCTGGGGGGCATGCCAAGAGTGTGGCCTTTTGCAATTCTTCTGACCTGACCTTTGTGTCAGCGGGCCATCAAACAATCCGCGTCTGGGATGTGCATCCTCACACGCTAGCACTCAACCCGGCCAACTGTGCCCTTCGCACCCTTCGCACCGTTTTCAACTCGGTCCTCATCTCCGACTCGGACCAAATGGCCTACTGCTGCTCTGAGCGTGGTGACGTTATCAGCGTGAGTCTACCCGCACCTTGTGCTGCCTGCCTCTCTAGCAGATGCCTGCGCCAGCCTGACCCTACCAGCTTGACGCTTACCTTAGATCAATATCGAGCACCGCGTGCTCAAAAACATTGGTCCAGAAAAAACCAAGTTCTCCCTTGGCGTCCAGACTATGGTGTTCCTTGATGATGGTGCGAACCCCGTGGTCGATGGCTCGCCTTCACTCTGTCGAATCTCACCCCCGTCTGGCCTTGAATCACACAGGCCACATGCTTATTGGTGCCGGAGATGGTACTTTGGCCGTTTTGACCACTGACACTTTCAAAGTTGTCAAATCCACCAAGGTTTGACACTGGCATCTTGCCTGTCTTCATGTCTTTGAAAAATTTCTCTTCGCCCCCATGCTGACTGCATCAAAATTTTATCGGAGTAGCTGGCCGATGGCATCTCTTCCATTGCTCTGCAAGGCAAGAAATGCTTTGTTGGCACACAAGGCTGCGACATCTTTGAGTAAGCATTGGCCGACTTTTTTCTCCCGCGCCCTTTTTCGTCCCCTCCGTCTCAATGTTCTCATCAAACACGCCAACTTCCCAGGCTCAACTTGGCCGATCTGTCAGTTCAGCCACGCGTCATTTGCGATCCTTCGGGCATCAATGACGTTGAATTTCCCTCGGAGAGCAGCGAGATCTTTGTTACCTGCTCCAACAACTCGATCCGCATTTGGCACACCCCGACCGGCAAGCAGCTCAAGAAGATTGAAGTGCCAGGCGTGACCTGCACAACCACTGCCATCCGCGCCGATGGCGCTCAAATCATCTCCGGCTGGTTAGTACCTGAGCCTCATTTGCCTTTTGTATACTTTCCACAACACTGCCCCTCAATTCTGTTGACTTGCGCGTGTAGGACGGATGGCAAGATCCGAGCGTTTGGTCCCGAGACTGGCAAGCTACAATTTGAGATCAACAACGCTCACAATAAGGGCGTCACCGCATTGGCGATAACTCACAACAGTGCCATGGTTGTTTCGGGTGGTGGCGATGGCCAAGTATGTGGTGCATTCTTCTTGCTTGCCCTGCGTAGTACCCCACTTCTCGAGCGTCGCTTGCACGCGCATGACTGCCTTCCTTTCACGCGCCTGTCTTGTGTCTGGCCTCGTTCTGTGTCATTTTTGGTGCGGCTTCACCGTCCAGGTTCGCTTGTGGCGCGTGGGTCCATCCACTCAGACTCTCATTGAGACCATGAAGGAACACAAATCAGCCGTCCGGGACATTCGCATCCGCCAAGACGACTCGGAATGCGTCTCTGCCTCGGCCGATGGCTCTTGCATTGTCTGGGATTTGCAGCGCTTTGTGCGAAACCAAGTTCTCTTTGCCAGCACTTCCTTTGCCCAAGTGCGCTATCACCCAGAGGAAGTGCAGCTCCTAACCGTCGGCTCAGACCGCAAGGTATCCTCCCTGCCCTTGATTCGCGGTGATCGAAACCTGTTTGTGGCGTGTAGTGTGGCCTCGCTCCTGCACCTTCCGCTTCAGCTGACACCCCCTTGACTTGATCGCTTCCGTAGGCTCATTACTGGGAGGCTTTTGATGGCTCGCTGATTCGCGAAATCGAGACCTCGACAGCGGCGCTCAATGCCCTGGATATATCGTCCGATGGCCTGCATTTTGTCGTCGGAGGCGACGACCGCCTGCTCAAGGTCTTTTCCTACAATGAAGGCGAACTGACACACATCGGCCAAGGACATAGCGACAACATCACCGCCGCGGCCGTGGACCCCTTCCAGCGGTATATCGTCAGCGTTACCGCCTCGGGCTCCATCTTCCGCTGGGCCTACCCCCACGAGCAGCTGGCGTAGAACGCTTGTGCAAATATTTGAGCTGCCCATGCTTTCTTGAATGCCAGCTTGCTTTGTTATTCGTCCCGCCTACTCCCACCACCATGACCTGCCTGCATCCCTACAATATTTGCCTTCCAGACATGAAATTTGCAAGTGTGACGAAAAAGAGGCTGCCTTGAACGCTTTGTTGACGTTGCAAGTGACTCGCAAAAGCGGTGCCTTGACTTTCAAATTGACTTGCATGACAAATAAATAAACGCAGTCCGGCATCAAGTGGACAGTGCCCCTTGGTTGGTGCGACTAGAGCAAACTTTGATCTGCTCGAGATGCAGCCGCCGACTCGGGAGGGAAAACACTTGTTAAATCCAACGGTCCATCCGTTTTGTACGCGTCGCGCAGATGCCACAGATTGCCTCCCGAACGTCCTATGGATGATGGCGGACGAACACGCAGATGGCTATCCATGAGAAGCGTGGTGTCCACTTCGACTGCGGTACTCACGCGTTCAACGTGTGGTGCAGGCGCGCTTTCAACGCACCACGAATCTCCTCACGACAGAGCTCCCGGAGCACAAACTTGAGCAGGCCCGATTTGCGGTCTGGCAAATTCTTGGCAAACTTGTTGATGAGCGTGGAAGTCGTCACAGAACCGCCCTTGCTTCGCACAAAGTTGCGCAGATCGTTCATCAGAGAAACGGCCGTGCGAGTCGAGCTCTCAGCAATGATGTTGCCATTCAGAGAACGAACGGTGCCTGAGAGGAAAGGTGGCAGTAAGAATGGGCTAGCCCATGACCAACAAATGCAAAGACGGTGCCAGATCCACCTGTACCTTCATTGCGAGAGCGCAGATCCTGCAAAAGGGAGGCACTCCCAGTTGCAGCTTTGCCTTGGTGCGAGCCCTGCAGACACAGGCCCAGCGCCGCCCGACGATCAGTTGGAGCTCAAATGCACGACCAGTCTCCACCCACCCCACATGGAGCAAACACATAGAGCGAGGGGGGCACCCACCGCTGTGACGCTGCCAAAACGTGGATTGCTCTGGCCTCCAGAGCGGCCAGTCCAAGTCAGGCCAAATGCGCTATCAAGCAGGATAACACAAGTCAAGTCGTTTGATTACGTGTGAGACCAAAGCGAGCCCACAAAGGCTTCACACCGGCCGGGAGGAAGGCAAAAAAGCGAACCGAGTTTGTTGTTGTGCTTCAGCAGCCGCTTTGCGTAGAATATCCGCTGCACGCCGAGCTTGCTCGTGTGCCTGAGAACACGGTCATCCAATCGACCGGGACAATTAGCACAATTTATGAGAATACCCGCACTGCACAAAAGCTTTCTCTGACAACACGCAATAAAACTCACGTGACGGTCAACTAGAATCGTTTCAGTGGCCCCGGAATCGACCACCTTATCGTGGCGTAATGCGCTGTGAATGCCTAGAAGCGAGCCATTCATCACTGAGCCCAAAAAAGGAAAAAAGAAGCAGGCTCACACGCGTGTACATGCGTATGATATTTGGTACCAATAAAGAGTGCTAGGCTCACCAGAAGTATGCAGCAGCGCATCCAAAACACGATCATCGCGGGCTCGTGGGTGAATTTGATCGCCTTCGGACAGAGTTGTTGCCTCACCCGTTGCCCCTGCATCCACCCGAGCCTGCGCTCCATATAACACATGAGGCATGAGGCCAGCTCGCGGATCGTGCCAGAGAGCAACAGCAGCAGCAAAAGCGTCAGTCAGACACCCTGCTCATGAGACTCACCACTTGGGACAAATCTGCCCCGTCCACCGTGGCAGTCGATGTGGATGCGGTTGCAGCAGCCTTTTTATTGCGTTTCGATGAACCCTTGCCATTGGCAGACGAGCCCTGAGGTTGGTGTACTGCCTCCTCAAAGAGTTGCCCTGTCTCCGTGATATCGGCATCATCGCTTCCCTGCACGCCATAATCAAATCCACCAGAACCAATCCTCTAGGGTACAAAGCCAAAATAGAGATCGTGCAAAGGAAAGGCAGCAACTTGAATCAAACAAGACTGACCAGGGTGAAGAGTTCATAGAGATCATTGGACTTGAAGAAGCGACGCTGCCGTGGATCCTTCAAGACCTTGTTACTCAACAGCTGCTTGAATACCTAGATGGAGAAATCAATTCAAAAGTCAGGAGACGAAGTGAAGTTGCCAGGCTTCACACGCGACAGTGTTGCCCCGTATGCTCCAGGCCAGGCATCTCCCGGCTTTGTGTGAGCTGGCATTTCGCATATTCGTCACACGAGTAGTTTCGTTTGTCTAAGATACATGCACCGACCTGTCGATGGTAGATCTTCTCCTCAATGGTGCCAGCGCACAAAAGGCGATATACTGCAACAGCACGCGATTGCCCAATGCGCCATGCACGCTCGCGCGCCTACTCAAGATCAGCAAGCACAATTAGGAACCCAACAAATTGAACGTAGCACAGGCATCGCAGCCTCCAAGTGGCAAGATTTTCACCGATGCAATCACACACACACACACACACACACACACACACACACACACACACACGTATGCACAAATATACCTGCACATCAGTAGAGGGATTCCAGTCGGGATCAAAGATGACTACTCGATCGGCGCCTGTCAAGTTGACACCCAGCCCGCCCACTCGCGTGGTCAACACAAACGTAAAGATACTGGGGTTGCTGTTGAATTGTGCAATGAGCGGCTGCCTTCGTTTGATAGAAGTCATGCCATCCATCCTGCAAATCATTGAGCACATAAATGAGTTGAGCCCTTGTTGAAGCTAAGCAACGCCTCTCGAACCTTGATTCGTACCTCAGGTGTGTATAGCCCTCCGCAACAACAAAATCCTCAATTAAATTGAGCATTTGGCGCGTTTGGCAAAAGATCAAAACTCTATTCTCCATCCAAGTGAATCATGAAGCTTGACACCCCTCCTACCGACCTGATCTGGCAAACAAACAGAAACCAAGCGAAGACAAACCGATTGCCATTCTGGTGCCATGCACGGAGTAGCTCTCGCAAAACCATCATTTTGCCACTCCGTTGCCACGGTAGGGGTACCTGCCAGTGCAGAAGCATCAAGCAAAAAAAAAACCCCCCAAACAAAATACCATGATTCTGAACACGACCAAAAAGCCTCAGCAAACGAGATAGTAGACTCACATCAGGATTGCTGTAATCCGGCGGCTCACAGATGGCCGTGGCAAGGTCAGGATGATTGCACACCTAAACCCATAGGAAAAAGAAATCGGGCCAAGGTTTGCAAGTCATATGCCGTTGTCATAGCATGGTATGGAGTGCTGAATAACCCCTTGACACGGCAGCAGACACGCGCAGCCCCCTTTTATTGACGAACCTTCTTCAGCACGTCGATGCCAGGCAGAATGCTACCCTCGCCATGCAAAATTTCGCTGACGTCTCGCGACCGCAGAAACCCCTGATAGAGTTCCTTCTGTTCCTCGGTGAGCTTGCAAAACAGCACCTAAGCGACAATTGCTGTGAGTGGTGGTCCTTGCCGGGTTGGGAGACTGAAAGAAGGCGCGGTCCTTCATCTTCAGGGGTGTTGCAGCGTTGCGTGGCTACCTGCTCGTCTCGGTCAGGAAGACAAATCTGAGCCTGAACTTCGTCCTTGGTGCGTGCGAGCAAGTAGGGCTTGATGGTATCTCGCAGGGCACAAGTACACTTGTAGGCCGCCTCCACCTGTAGTGCAGTGCAGCCATGAGAGGGGACGCGCTGTGGTAGTCATTGCGAGCGTGCTGAGTAAAGAACACCCACTTAACGTACCTGTGCCGAAGTAGCATTGGAGAATGATCCTCGCTGGATGGGCTGGTTGATTTCCAGTTCAAAGGTGGGTAAATCACTGAGTCGCCCAGGAAACACAAAATCAAACAAGGACCAGAGCTCCCTCAAATTGTTCTGAATGGGAGAGCCTGTCAAGATAAACCTGGCTCGGCCGACCATCGACAAGACCCGCAAATTTCCGGGCTGTGAGAAAAATCTCAAAACAAATCTCAAAGAGCAACAAGCATAGTGGTGAAACATACCGGTGGGGTGTGGGCACGAGCTTGGCCGCCAAGGTTTGACCTGCGTCCGGATTGCGAATCTAAAGCCGAACGAACACGGGTGTGTCAGGTCTAAGAACTCGCCAAGTTGAGGACGCGGTGTGGGTGGAGCGACTAACCCGGTGTCCCTCGTCCATGATGAAATAGTGCCAGTTGTGACGCTGCAGCTTGCTCTGCTGCACGCGCAGCTGTGAATAGGTCGTGATTAAAACATTTCCCGGGCCCGCGCGAGCAATCACGTCGATCAATGAACGCTGGCCCTCGTAAGTGCCTGGGGGAAGAAGCGCAAGAAAAGCCACGTGCATACAGCAGGTGATCCCGATATGTGGTGAGAAAACATGTGAAAAGCCGTTCTTCGTGACATCTCTACGACCCAGGTTCTGAAAAAACAGAAGAAGTTGGAGAAAATCGTGGCATGAGGACAGACTGACCACTTGAATGCAAGGCAGCAACACGGAATAATGGCCACCTAAAGCGATATGCACAACCCAGCCAAGCGGTAAGCGGCACACGCTGCTGCCAACGTTTTCGAGCTCGGCAAAAGTGACGCCTTGCAGAGACGAGCTAATCAGAGTTCCTCTCACCAGCGATGAAATTCGGCCACCCACTGGTGCACGACGGTTGCAGGGCAAACAATGAGAATGGCTCCGCAACATGTGCTGGACATGTGTTGACGTGTTGGTTTGGCGCGCGCCAGCCACTCAACCCCAATGCCATCAGGACGACCAAATTGGACGGCTGCCAGATAGGCAATGATTTGGATCGTCTATTATCGGGGCACAATATTTCCGTCAGCGTTCAAGGAAAGACACCACGCCAACAACAACGATAGTGTGAGGGAATCATGCCGATACACTCGACGATCAGAAAGTGGCTGAGAACCAAACTCCGACCTTGCCCAAGCCCATCTCGTCAGCCAAGATGCCACCCGCCTCCTGACAATGTAATTGTGCCATCCACTTCAAGCATGTCTGCTGGTACTCATACAGCCTATGGTCAAGCAAGTGCACCACGACGGTACAAATAAGGTGTGCCTTGATGGAGCAACACGCGTGTGCGCGCGGTGACAACGCATAAAATAAACAAGAGCAAGCCCGAGGCATGCGCCGGCGATACCGATTCCACAAAAACGCTGGGCAATAAATGTTCTCTTGAAGCTGGACCGGGGCCTCATCATATGACTCAACAGAAAACCTGAGCAACAAAAGAGCGCATGAGAGAACAGAAGCAAATTATGCACTGCAATAGCACCAACGAGCCTTTGTGCAGGCATGCTCATTGTGATGACTTTGTGCCAACCGCCGACTGTACTGACCACTTTTGCTCCACCAGTCGTTCATCTGGCAATCACAGCAGCAACAGGACATATCCGACATCACCAAAGATGAGCCGAGTGTCGTCCACAAAATACCACAGTGGGGGGAAAGGACAGGCACGCCCATGTCCTTGCGTAGCACGCGAGACAACGGACCGTCCAAAAGAACATTGTCGGCCAACTCGGCGCCCGTTTGTGTGCTCAGCCAGCGCCGCCACACTTCGAGGCGCCGCGTGTAATTTTTGATAGCACCATCATCGTGGAGCGCCTACACAATGTGCCTTGTCAACAAAGAAAACGGAAACCCTCCACAAGCAAATACTGAGCCCGCCTTGCCTTGGGAGCTTTGAGATCGGGGGCAGCAGCTGTGCCCAGGAGATCAGCCTGCTCGGCCAGTAGCTCTTGACGCTCTTCTTCGCCGTCCTCAGCAGATGAGCTACCCTTGAGCGCGTCCGTTTCATCCTCGCTAGATTCGCCCAGATTGGCGCTCGCAGCCTGCAAAGCACATTGTTCATATGAGGATCTCGACATGCCTGGCACGAACAGAAAGGCCCCGGCTTTGTTAAACTAGGTGGACCTTTTCGTTGTGTACGACACCCATCGCTGGGTAGCTGTGCGCATCCGAGCAGCACCTAGACCCACGCACCGTGAGATGACGGCCCTCATCCTCAGGATTCCAGCTGTCTTCTGGCTCTGTGATGTGAACGTTATCACTGCTATCCACCGAAAACGTGTCCTCATCTGGTCCAAGTTCAATCACCTCATCATCATCTTCTGCGCTTGCATCTGCCATGACTGTGCGCGGCGCAGCTCGACGGCGCGCAGCCACAGGTGCCTCTCCACGCATGAGGAACCCATAGCATCGCGAACAATACCCATCTGCTTCCTCGGCAGCTCGGTTGCGACACCCCTCAGTGACACATATCACCGCGTCAGGTGTTGTCTTGGATGGCGCCATCGCTGCATTGCTCATCAGCGGTGCCGCAACATTGGACTCGACAAGAGCCAACGAGTCACGTGGTGACAAATGGGTTGGATTTTGAACAGCGCTGGGCCTGCGCCGAGCATTCTCGCTGGTTTTACGCTTGGATGTTGGAGCTTTGTCTGGCATAGCCTGCGGCGTGGGGGTGCTGGCTGGTTCGGGTGCGGCAGTTCCGGCTTGCTCCGTGGCCATGGCTGCACGAAGACGATACGCCTCACGGTGCGAAGGAAGGGGTTTGTGACCAGCCCGTCGCGCCACAACTTTGCCTTTGACGTGACTCCGAGCCTGTTGACACAATGTACAGGACCCAAGAGAGACGCATTGAGATGGTTGCCCGGCTTTTATTTGTTTTTGCTGTTTCGTGCATTTGTACAACACCAGCCGATCCATTGTGGGTCAAAAATACCCACCTTTGCTTGATGTGCTTGTTGCATGTATCGCAGCCGCTGTTCGCGCTTTCCCTCCCGCGTTAAAAATTGACGCTCTGTCAGGACAGTCCCGCCGATTGACCGGAGGCCAGCGGCACCCAAGCATCCATCATGAGCTTAGGAGACCAGATAGGTGTAGACGAGCAAAGGCATGTGGTGGCGTACTATAGTCATCTGACACTTGCAGATCATCCGAGCTCATGAGGCGAGCCCGCTTGCCGTGAATCATGGCTTCGGCGCCTGAGAAGGGAAGACGCAGCGTCAAGGGTGCACAACAACCGCGTGGTTACACAGACATGTGGGCACAGGCACAGGAGCGGCAGCATCTTCCCCACGGACCTTCGAGGCGTGAAAGCTGCTTCTTGACGTCCATCATGTCCCGGGCCGTCTCGGCGCGTTCAGACTCGATGGCTGCCAAAGTTTCTTTGAGCTCAACACTTCGCTCTCGCGCTGCCTTGTGTAGAGCCCCGACCTTGGCAGCCTGCAGGCGCCCGCGGTACAGTTTGAGGTGATCGAGCGCTTATGCTTGGCACACTGTGATTGACCAGGTCGGCACCCACCTTGAGCTGCTGTTCTGCAAGCTGAAGTTGGAGGCGAACCTGTCGGGTCGAATCTTCACACGCCTGACCTCCCATCAGCCACCGTAAGATGAGGTGCGAGAACGCATGGGTGCTGGGCATTCATCCTGAGTCCAGCTGCTCGAGCCAGGCCAACTGGAGCCGAGAACCTACCGCCAAAGTTTGCGCCAGCTGTTCGCGAGAACGGTGCAGGCGGTCAAGTTCTGCCATGCGATCCATCTCAGCCGAAACGTTGGCCTCAACCTCGCGCTGGTCCATCACGGTCACGCCCAGAGCTAACGCGGGCAGAGAGGCGAGGAGCACCAGGCCGCAGCAGTTGAGACGTGGGCTGCGGCCGCCGCCACATGCAGGCGCAAAACGCATGCTCCTTTCAAAGGTCAGAGAGAGAGAGAGAGAGAGAGAGAGAGAGAGAGAGAGAGAGAGAGAGAGAGAGAGAGATAGGGAGAGTTGACCGCAGCACGTACCGGCCAGACTAGCCGCTGAGCGCTTGCCCTCCGCCATGTTTGGCGGTCAGCAGGATGGCTCGTGTTTCGTTTGCTCGCTTTGCCTGCGCTTCGCCTGCGTCACCTGCGCACGCGCTTCCTTTTTTTTTCCTTCGACTCGTACAACGCCAAATCGGTTGACTGCCTTGGCTGACAGCATACAGCTCAACAAAAATATCCTTCTCACGTCGCTCCCTTCCTGGACTCGCCACTGCCGTGTGTTGTTTGGACGGGGCAGTCACATGGACACTACACAGCATTCAAATGGCTTGGAGCGGTTTTATGTTGCGCGCCAAATTCTCATCATCCATCACCATCATCCTCAAAACATCTGACATTGCGACACCTCCAACAGCTACTCAGCGGGCGATTCTGAGATCAGCTCCAAGCGCGTTTTGCGCGCTGATCGGCTGCCACGTACAGCACGCTTGCTTGAGCCGGCAGCAGGGGTGGCTGCCGTGGCAGAGATTGTGGCTGATACAGGGCGCTTGCTGGAAAGACCTATTTCAGGAGCCAGAAGCCGGGGAGATTTTACAATTTTCGAGATTTGAAGGTACAGCACGAGACTCCGCCCATGGGCTGACCTCGATCAGTCTGACGCATGGCTGCGACTTGAATCTGTGCCGTCAGGTTTAATGGATGGAGCAGGGGGTTGAAGATCTTGCGCACTCGAAGCTAATCGGAAAATCAACCCATGTCCCCGCGAACGCACACACGCCACACGCTGAGCCCTGTTTTCAAGCAGAGCACACCGAGGCCCACGCAAAGATCCCACCCCGCATTCAAGACCCAAAAATAAGGACGGGGCGGTGGCATACCCGTGCCAAGGCATCGTCGACGCGATGGGTGGCAGTGAAGGCCAAGTCTTGTACACTGGCACCAGCATGTGCACTGGAGAGCACGAGCTCCTGTCCTGCAACGGCCTTGAGCAGGAGCTGATGCATGCCATCGTCCACCACACCAGCCAATACGTACAGCGCACGAGGCGCTCGGTCATCATGCTGACTTGCCAGGATCAGATACTCGTCCTAAGCCCGCAAACTCACGGCGTGATTGGATGCGTCTCTACCCAGGACAAACCCATATGTCTCGGCCACCTTTGCCATCGCGAACGCTACCTCCCGGTCCAGCTGCGCGGCCAGGGCGCAAAATAGATGATGCTGCTCATCCATGTCCTCAAAATTCAAGTTGACGTCGGAGGTGGGCAAAAGTAGCCAAGGCTGGCCAAACATCTGTACCCAGCCGCGCCGCATGTCAGCAGTTATGCTTTGGCGGTTCGTGATCCAGGCATGTCTGAGCAAAAGGCGTGGGAGGGGGTTGCACGTACCACGGACACGTCCACGAAGCGGCACCGCTCAATGGCAAAGAGGGTCCAATTGCCCTTGTGCAAGGCATCACTGCCATGCCCGACAAAGCATTCGGGTAAACGGCCTTTGCTGCGCCGAGTGGCTCCCGCCTGGACAAAAGTCCAGATTCAGTTGCGAGGCACAGTGACCCGTAATGCTCTGCACTAAGCCCACACTTCTTGCTCCACAATCCAAGTACATCATACCTTGTAGTCGCTTGCGCATTCTCCGGGCAATGCGTGTGCGGGCTCCAGCACCTATACTCGCTCGGTGCGAAAGGGCAGGCATATTGCATCGGCTGACTTTGGGACACGATGCCATCATGACACCCGGCTTTGACATACAAGCAGGCCACGTACGGGTTGTAGGGCTTCCACTTGAAGGCGCACCGTGCCCAGCAGCATGCTGAGTGAGCGAAGGGGGAGTTGATGGCGTAGATGCTCCATGACCATGGCCGACATGGCCACAGGATCTATTACATGAGCCAGCCCTTGCTGTCAGATGGACCTAGGATGGAACGGCGACTGTGGTGTACAGTGGGACCAGAGGTACCTGGCCATTCAAGTCGACAAGCGGTCATACCCGGAGGGAGGTTGTTGGTGGTCAGTAAGACAGCATGAGACAGCACCTGATCCGCGTCTTCCTGGTCCGAGTCGGAGTGGATAAAGCATGCATGGGCATGGTCAAAGCTAAGAAGCAATGACACCAACATCCACATGCCTGTCAGTACGTGCGCCTGTTCAGCCCGTGTCATATGCTAGGCGAGGCGCGTACAGGGCTTCGAGGCTCTCTAGGGCGGCCATTGACAGAGTGGTTGGTGAACCGGCGAGTAGTAGGCAAGATCTTGACAATTTTCGCACAGATGGGTAAGGTGCAGGTGTGGTGAGAATGGCGTGACGGGTTAAGGAACGGCTCTTGCGTGTCCCCGCACACCAGGAACAGACTTTGCCACCGGTTCCGAGAGAGACTGCAGGTGATGGTCTGCTCGGGCAAGGGCGGCCTCCAGGGGGCTGCTTGTTGGCGGAACAGGAGTCCAACTCGCTGGATGGGTATAGCGATGCATCAGCAGGCTCGAGCGTACAGCTTTGACAAGACACCCAGCGTGAGGACGTACTTGGAAGACTGGCAGACAAAGGGCGTGAATCAGTCTCACTACATGCGCTGTGAACGCCCTCAAGAAGCTCGCGCACGTTATGGCAACGAAGAGGCAACGTCTCCTAGCAATGCCACATGTGGCGATGGCCACGACAATTCAGGGATTAGGTTTGACGGTCTCTGTGCCCTGCGAGCGTTTGCTGCTCTACGTGTGGCCGGAGGCACCTCGATATGGTTGGAATGAAGGACGGTCAGCGACCACGCGCACTGGTCGTGTGACCACATGCCATGTAATGCGAGCGCATGAGACAGGCTTTTATCGATGGCGTCCAGGGCACCTCGCGCCAACGTCATCTCGTCAAGAACCAGACAGCGGACCAACTTGACTGCCATGATGCCCTGTGCGCCGATGCCAACAGTACACCCAGTTGAGCAAGGACGCCGGAAAAGAAAAAAAGAAACAAGAGAAAAAGGACCAGCGGCGGAGTTGGTTGTGTCTGTCTGCCACTGGGTGTGTATGCTACAAATGCAACTCTTGACGCCGTGCACGAATTGTCGACAAAATCTTGTTTCCCGCCAAATTTGCAGGCAAATTCATGGATGTACATGAAGAGATTTCGCATTCGGGGCGGTGGCGACTGCAAGGCAGCGGCAAATTCAAGAAAAAAAAAAGCCTCCACCGGCCATGCTCATGCCAATTTCCAAGCAGCACCGGTCAGACCCCACCCCACAGCCCCAACGCACCTCGTCAAGATCCGTATCCGCTCCGCTGCCAAATGGCCCTTACAAAGAAAAAATTTCCTGATTTCTTTTTCCTCTTTTTGTTTGTTTGTTGTTGTTGTTGTTGAAACTATACTGCTGTGCATACGCGTTGTGTACGTTTGTTGTTGTGTTAACAGCTTTGCGTGCATGAACAGCAAAAACCTGCAAAAAGAACGGTTTGGATCAAAAAGATCCGAGAGAGAAGGAGAGCCCCTTTTTGCTTCTTGCTGTGTGGGGCGATCGGAGCAACATCGCCATCTGAATCGGTCGATCGCGCGAAGCAATCGCTTTAGAGCAAGGGCGGGGATTGATTGCTTCAACATCGGATCGGTGTATGGAGTGAGGTGCATCATAGGTGGGTGGGGTAAGTGCCTGATTCTGGAGGCTGTGAAGGCGCATCACGGTTTCTGCCTTAACATGAAAGCGCCTGTCGGCGATCGATCGTGCATCTCATCGGATGATGATGGCGCCTCCCCATGCACCGTCGGTAACAGAATCTGCAGATTGTGATCATGGCCTCGGTTCCGCCGCTAGTCCCGGCACAGCTGCGCCCCACTCGGAGAAGAAAGGGTCGCGCCACTACGCTCCCCAATCTCGAGTCCTCGGACATGGACGCCACTTCTACATCCGCCATCAGTCATCGACCCAAGGTCCCTGTCGTTGTGCGCGCCAGCCCTGCTAGCAGACGAGGCAGCGAACCAGCTCCCAAGCGCCGGCTGGCTGATCGCATTACCTCCTCTCCTGCTCGGCTTGCTTCTGGTGCGCTGAGCGTACCAGGAGCAGAGCCGGAGATCAAGCCCACGGAACCACGGCGTGTGCTCCAAACAAGAGCCCGCTCGTGCGATCACGCATCAACCGTCTCTGCTGAGGCATGGGAAGAATGGCTCACGCAAGCACCAGCATCAACCACCGCCGTCTGGCTGATTCTTCCAAGAGTCCAAGCGAGGGCTGCGCGGCGTACTGGTCCCGAAGCTGACCCCACAAGACCCTCATGGGTGTCGCTCACCGAGACGGGGCTTCGCTGGGGCTGGATTCGGGGCCACCTCAAGCCAAGCGGGGCACCAAACTACGAAGTGTGTGCCCTCTTTACACGTATTTCACCAAAGACGCGTTGGAGCTTTGGCAATCAGCAGATTCTAGAACAACTTCTCGACGCCAACCAGGTGGTACCGGCTGTCGCCCAAGCGCTTGCCCCCACCCTGTCCTCGCCACAATGGGAGGAACTGCACGCAGTCGGCCGGGGTGAGGCACCTCCTGATCTTCTCGTAGCTTTGCAGCCAAGCGCCAGTGCTAAGCGTAACTGGGAGGCTTTCCCCCTGAGAGTGCGGCGCAACATGCTGCAATGGGTCCACGATGCGCGGGATCTTCACATTCGAGCACAACGTATTGCCGAGATTGCTGCACAAGCCGAGATCAACCTTCAAGCTCGCTAGTTGGCTCAACGTGCC
This sequence comes from Monosiga brevicollis MX1, assembly GCF_000002865.3. Taxonomy (NCBI): domain Eukaryota; class Choanoflagellata; order Craspedida; family Salpingoecidae; genus Monosiga; species Monosiga brevicollis. The sequence continues at coordinate 2,177,887 of NW_001865040.1, read as the reverse complement.
CTGGCCTGCCCTGATCGCTGCTTTGATCGCTTCCTCGTGTTGCTGCTGCTGTCTGCCTGCCCGTGCGATGGCAACTCGGCAAGATAAACATCGGGGCCCCAGTTTGATAACATTCAACTTTGAGCATGGTCTGAATTTCTCGCGCCCCTGTGGCTGATGCTACAAGTCGGGTCGGTCAGCATCCTATTCTGCTGCAGGATGAATGGCAAGCAGATGCAGATGCCAAATGTCAAGAAAGGTGGGCCTTCTTCACCATCTGCACAATTGTAGTGTTCAAGTGCCTTTTGATTCTCTTCATAAAAGCCTCGCATACGATGCGCATGCCCATCCCCCTTGATTCTCGCCCGTGCCCCTCACCCGTTTTCCATCGATAACAATCAAGACCCGGGCGATAGAAAGTCAACCTCCACCTCAATCATCAAACTCCCACCACCCTACCAAAAAATCTCTCTCTCTCTCCTCTTTCTCGAACTAATCTCTTTCTCTTCTTTCTCAAACCAACCAGACCGATTCATACTCCTCTCTCTCTCGCTTTCTCTCTCTCTCTCTCTCTCTCTCTCTCTCTCTCTCTCTCTCTCTCTCTCTCTCTCTCTCTCTCTCTCTCTCTCTCTCTCTCTCTCTCTCTTGTGTCGTGTTGGTAGTGGGATTGCTGGTGTGCCGCCCCTTCGTCTTCTTGGCGCCCGCAACTCCTTCTTCTTCCTCTTCCTCTGCCCCCGCCCCCGGGTTGCCCCCTTGACTTATGCTCGCCTGACGCACGGACGGGGACGCATACAGGCTTTTTTTTCCCCACACCGCTTGACCTGTGTGTATTCCCCTTCGATACTCCGTTTTCAAAGCTTGAACCCAAAAGCTTTGGTGTGTCCATCTTCTTTCGTGATTCCTCAGCTCGTGCCTGTGGTGGGCACGAACCTTGTGTGGCGTGGGGCTCGCAGACGGGTGCTCGTTCTTCTTCTTCAAGTACCACCCTAACGTGCAGTGTTGCTCGGTCGGCTTGTCATATAGCACAGCAGCATAGCTGGGTTGCTGCCCTTCATCCTCCAACCCCACCGGCAGCATGGCCAACAAGGAACGGGTTTTTGCGCTGTTTCAGCACCGCTGCCGTCAGTACCTCACCGACGAGGAGCATGAGCAGGTCAAAGACACCATCGCTCAGTTTCTTACGTCGCGGGTAAGCCTTGAGCTCTAGATTTCATGCCCCCTTGCCGGCACTGATGGCCCCAGCAAGCCGATCTGCTCGCGCTCGAGCACGCCCACTTCCTTTGCCCTCACTATCGCTGGTTTGGGTATGGGGCTCGCAGGACCTTGGCCTGCTCATCGCCAACCTGAGCTACTTTCTTGACACGGCAGACAAGCGCCGTATCCTCCCCGTAGTTTGCAATCTGCTCCCTGGTAGGTTATCCCCTTCAAGTCGAATCAATGGCTCAGTGGGAGGCGGGGGAGGGGGGCGTTGTTGTTGTTTTTTTTTGTGCGTGTTTTTTCAGTTTGGTCAAGCTCTTTGTTTTCCTGTCGTTTCCACTGCCCGCCCTTTCTCCTATTGATCCGCGACCCCTTGCCGACTGTCTCCTCCTGGTGCTATTTGCCTCAATGCTCATCTGCAAACGTGCCGTCATCCCTCGACTAGACCGCTTCGAGAAGGAATTTTGTGAACTAACCGACCTGCCCTGGCCCCTCGAGCCCCTGGACTTTCCTCCAGACCTGAGTACGTACCCTGCCAGCACATGCGACCAGCCCTTCGGCCCTTGGTCCATACGCCCCTTCTTTGTATCGCGCTTCTACCTCTTTGGTGGTTTCTTTTTTTTTTCTATCAAGACTGAAAGTCGTGGCTGCTGGTCATCTGCCCTATCTTCGACAGTTGTGGCGCCTCAGTTCACCATCAAGCCATCACAGCCGACGGACCAGTACATCGAGGTTTGTCACTGACGTTCTTCTACCCAGTCCGCTTTCTTTTTTGGCTGTTTCCAGGGCTCGTGCTCATACGGGCTTTGTTCCATTTTTGACAGTGCGAGCCTTCAGGACGTAAGATATTGTTGCCCCTTGATTACTCACCGTGGCGCAGAACCGATCGCTGATCCAGTGTTTTTCTCCCGTCTGTGTGTGTGTGTGTATGCACGCATGTACTTGATTCTCGCGCCGGTGATCATCGCGACACTCGCCTGTGCTCGTGGACCCTTTCCCAATCACCCATCGTAGCCCCGGCCGCCTCTGTATGTGCTTGCCCATACATTGTTTGAGTCGATGCCTGCCTTGCTATATGAGAACAGAAGCTACGCTCATGCGCTGCACTTGCGCAAAAACACTCAGGGTGAAGTGAACCAGTTTGATTTATTAGTGGCCATGGCCGAGGCCGACTTGAAGCTCTCAGAAGGCCAGGGCATGGAAGCCGTCAATCCGCTGATGATGAATGCGAGTCCCAAGTCGGGTGATTCAGCGGCCCAGCTCAGTCGTGGAGGCTTCAAGTCGGCAAGCTTCGCGCGCCGTGCGCCAGCTCAGGTGAGCGCGTTGGGAAAGCGTCCTCGTCGCTGTGACCCGATCCTCCGTGAACACAGGGACAGCCTCGTTAGCCCTTGCCTTCACGTCGGCTCCGTCATGATTGCAGGCGCAACCCATTCAACAATTGGACGCGCGAGTGGACGGTCTGCCCGACTACGTGAGCGACGCTGGGACGCGCGGCGAAGCCGAAGCACAATTGCGCCTGGTACGTGCCTCTCTAGGCCGCGCGTGAAGACTGCTCCCCCGCCCCTCTCTCTCCCTGCATGTGCGTGTGCTTTGTGATCCGACTGAGATCGTTGTATCTGGCTCGCTATGCTCACTTATCAACTGGCCGTACGTGAAATGCGCGCCACTGGGCCTCGTGCATCAGGCGGGTTTTAAGCCGGGCACCTTTCTTGTTCGCCTCAAGGATCTGGGCTTTGGTGGCTCCTTCAAGCGCAAGCCGGTATGTGATTGCCAAGTAGACAGCAACTCCTGCCCTTTCTTTCCTCGTCCCGCGCTTCCTTTTTTTTCTGCTTGTGAATCAAGTCAGCAATGAAGCCAAATCGTGAACTTTACGCAAAGCCTTGATGGTATGCTCATGGGTATGTTTCTGTTTTTTTGGTTTTTTGCCTGTGTGTCGGGATCGCGGGGCGTTTGCCTCATCACAGGGTGTCAAGCCACCTCGCAAGGCTTGGGCGCTCTCATTTGTTGACACGGATGAAGCGCACTCGATTCAGCACCTGCTGATTGAGCAGCAAAGCCGAGGCTCGGTCTTAACCATCACCGGGCGCGAATTTGGCCAGGTGAGCGAACTCGGCACTCGTCGTGACTGTTTGTTTTTTTGTTTTTGGTTTTTGTTTTTTTTGTTTTTTTGTTTTTTTCCGTTCTCTGCAATTGGCTCCACCCGCACTATTCTGGCATGCCGATGCTCTCGCATCTGCCCGCACACAGCTTTTGGCGCAGGCCTGTGGCTTATCGTGGCTGTGCTTTACTTTGCCATGGCACTGATGCAACCCGTTTCCCCTGTCTCTCCATGACCCCAGCATACGGTGGTGCACGATCTGCTGGTGTACTTGCGAGACTCGGCCAATTATCCTCTGCGTGAAACCCCCTTCCAGTGCAAGCGCTGGTACCACGGTCCCATTGAGCGCCCTGTAGGTCTTTGCTTCGGCCATCGTTGTTTGCCCCTTTTTTCGTAGCTGTGCTCTTGCTCTGGCGCAATACTTGCCCTGGACTGTACTGTACCGGGCGAACTTGGTGGTACTGACAAGCCAGAGGACTCGGTGCCATGTAGGACGCGGAGATGCGGTTATTGCAGGGTGCTACAAACGGCAAGTTCTTGGTGCGTCGTCGTGCTGCTGAGGAGAATGCCTACGTGATTTCCTTGGTTGTGGACAACGAGGTGTACCACAACAAAGTATACGTGTCTCCGGATGGCCAGTGGACGGCGACAGCGGCGCCGGGCGTCAAGCATGCTACTTTGGCTGATCTCGTGGATTACCACTCCACCAGTGCCAAGGGCATGCAGCACGCGTAAGCTGACGTGCTCTTTTGCTGCATACTTGGCCTTGACCTCATGTCTGCGGGGAAGGGTCATCCGAGCTAGGCATGGATGTCAAGAGGCAGAAGCAGCTGTGGGTCCATTTTTGTGATGCGCCTGGCTAATTTGCTTTTGTGTGTGTGTCTGTCTGTCTGTCTGTCTGTCTGTCTGTCTCTCCTTCGCAGGTTGACGACACCATGCCCACGACCACAGCCTTTTTACCTGATGGCTAATATGATGTAAACAGGGTTTATTAGAGTCCATATCAATCCCCACGAGCCCTGTCGCGAGGCCTGCACAACCCCAGCTAGCAAGCATCAGCTGTTTCCTCCTGCTGCCCTGTTGATTTTTTTGTCTTTTCCTTGTGGCCCTGTGCCTCTGACATTTCATTGTGAAGAACCTATTGGTTGGTCAACTGGGCCGTCGCATCGAGCGAGCGCCAAGCACCGGCCAGTGTCGGAGAGCCATTGTTGGAGGCAGTTTGCCTTGTTCTCCCCATTACCCTGCATCGCCTGCCGTTTCGACCAAGGTCATTTCTCAGTCTCTCACTTCCACACTCATCTGGCTATCAATCAATCAAAAAGGTCGTTGAACTACCACGCTGCGACTTGAAGCAGAGATTGAGCGGACGTACACGAAGTAAGGAAACTGTATCTACGTTTGTGAACCAACGTATGAAGAGAGCGGTCGAATGTCTGGGCGAACGTCGGAGCTGACAACAGACACACCAAGACAAGGGGAACTGCGCCATTTCTGCGTAACTGACACACATCTCAACGAATTCCTTACAATGTCATGCCATGGACGTGAAATGAAATAATTATTCATCGACACCTTCTTGTGCATGCAGGCTGGGGTGCAGAGAGCGCCCACGCCGGCGCCCGGCGCCCGGCCATGCACGATGACCCTCACATCAAACGCACGACATGACATGGTGCATCAACCCAAAAAAAAAAACCATAGATCAAAAAGTCAGGCACATCCAAATCCAAATCCATCACATCACATGAACATCATCATTCAAACGCAAGCAATACATTTGCCTGCGTGCAACCTTGTGTCCGCGTCTTGGCACACCGCACGCATCTTCTTCTCAGGCCGGTGCGTAAGGAACCCCGCGCCGTCAAAGGGTTGTAGGTGGGCAGTAGCAAGCACGAAAACGTACAAAAGATGGCACGAAAGAAGTCGTGCTAAGGGTGTAAGAACTTCAAAAGGAACGTACAACGAGCCGTGGCCAGCCACGCGTCAAGGTCATTGGGACGAACGAAGCGGGTGGGGCGACAGAACCATCAAAACAGGACGATGATGTGGCAAGTGCAAGAATCCACTGCGGCAGGCGCCACCCTCACCCTCGCTGCTCCCCCTCGTCCGGCTCGTGGCTCGCAGGCCACTTGTTCCGTGGTCAGGTCGATCACCCTTGGTTTCAGAACCCCGCGCGATTGAGACTGGCATTTTTCTGCCTCATCTGAAGGAGGAAGCACCAACGTGTCCGGCCCCACTGTCCCCCGCCTTTTCCTTTGCCATGGCCTACACGCTGCGAATGACGGCCTTGGCCGTCTTGGGCTTGATGCTCACCATTGGCCAATCCGCTGCCCGGTACGATCGTGGCCCTCTCGAGCGGCAGCGCACATTCCCCCTGCCCGCGAAGGCTCACCTCCATCCTCATGCTTGTCTCCGCAGCGAGGTTTGCTGGCAAGGCTTTGCCGATGACTCATGCACCCCAGGCACTGAGACCTACTTGTCCTGCGGCGAAGAAAATGTGTGCCAGCACGTTGACGCCAATGAGTCTACTACGCAGGTTCGGCACTCGTCGAGCTAGCACGGCGTGGTGGTGCGAGATGTCTCAACCACCTCCGCTCGTTTGTCGCGCCCCTGGCTCATCGTGCCAATCGTCATCCATGTCTCAGACTTGCGGCACAGGCCATGTCACCATCTCTCTCTATCGAGGCTCGGAAGAGTGCATGGGTGACCTGGACTACACAACATCTGTTCCCATGGTGGGTGGCGATCAGCCCCGCTGCCTCCGCGCACCTTGCTGGTGCACCTTCTCCGTCTCGCACGACATCATTTCATTGTACACTCGCGTTGCCCCAGAATACCTGCATGGCCCTGGGCGAGGATACCGGCCATGGCAAGCTCTACTGCCGTACGTATTCGACTCAGGCCAGTTGCCCCCATGCTCAATTCCGCACTCCCTCAGCCCGCCGGCCCTATTGGTGACAACTTGCACAGGTGACCAGGATGAGGCCAGTGACGAAGTCATTCTCGAGCTTGACCCTGCAATGGATGCCACCCTCTACGAGCCTGCAGATGGCGAGGTCAGGCCTACTTTCATTTTCTCTCTCTCAAACTCTCAAACTCGTTCAAATTCTCGCTCAAAATCTCTCGCCATGTGCCGTTCATTTCTCATCTGCTTGGGGGCTCATTTTGTCTCGACCACAGGAAGACCACATTGGGGCCGGCAAGTGCGATTCTCTGTTTGTTGGCCTGACCAACAACGGATACCGTCGTCGCATCTTGATTCAGTTTGACATGACCCCGGTCGATGAAGCCAACATTGAAGTTATTTCGGCTCATTTGACTCTGACTGGCGCCGAGCGTGACACATCCCTCATCCTGCGCCGGGCTGAAAAGAACTGGACCGAAGGTAGCAATGACGTTGCCTCCAATTCGGTAGGCGTTACCTGCAGTGTGCACCCTCACATGCTGCCAAACATGCAGCCACGGCGCATGCGTTGTAGTCATGCTGTCCAGTGCTGGTCGTTCTCACGCTGGTGCGCACTCTGCGATTCTTTAACAGAACGGCGGCAATGGCGCCGTAGCCACTGATGGTGCCACCTGGTTCTACACCATGCTGGAAGCCAACGAAACGTGGACCAATGAAGGCGGTGACTACTACGCCCTGACGACCTCGACGGCTGACGTACAGGCTGAAGGCAACGTGACGTTTGAGGACGTGCACAACGATGTGCGCCACATGATGTCCAATCCCAACTATGGCTGGCTCATTGTTGGTGACGAAGCAAACCCTCAGACCACGCTCCGGTACGGCAGGACTGCACGGACGGCTGACTCAATTCGAGTTTGCCATCCTCACCATTCTCGACTGTGACTGTGCTCATACACCTTCTCCCTGGCTGCTCCTTTGCTTTTGCCTGCTGCAGTCTGCCGTCTCGCGAACATGATACTGATGGCCTTCGCCCCAAGCTGACGGTTATTGGCCGCCTCACCAATGCCGCCTCGACTCCAGCGTAAGCCTGCTACATGCATTTTCTCGCCCAGCCTTGCCTTGGCTAGCATAGGCCATTAATCGTCAAACCATGTGAGGCCTACCCGCAACCTGCCCTGTCCCTCATGTTGTGCTGCTGATAGTCCCGGAAAGACACGCTATGTCCGCATTGTGATCAAGTTTACTTCGGGTATGGAGCTGAGCGCCAATTTGATTCGCCAAGCCATTGTGAACGAACTCAACGAGCGCGAAATTCGCGTCGAGGAGCTCGACGTGGTTGTGGTGCGCGCTCAGTCTCGGCGCCGGGAAACGGCCAGCTGGGTCATCTTTGTGCGCCTTTTGTCCAGCACAACGGTCAAGGCCACCGGGGATGCTCTTGTTGGCATGACCGAAGATGGCTCGCTCGCGGGCAACATCGAGGTATGGGCGCGTGGAACGCCTGTGGTTGCCGATGATAAAGGGCGACTCGACATTATTGGCTCATGCCCGTTTCATGTGGAATTGGGCCACTAGGATTTGGATGGCGAAGTGGGCTCCATCTCCACCGAGGTGGCAAACGAGCCGACGGAGGTATTTTTTTTTCTTTGCTAGCCGTTGCCTACAAGTCTCTTTTGGGGAGGCATTCGTTGCATAATACACTGGTAGTGTCGGGGCACTGCGAGAGGGCATGCTCGGCCTGATGAGCGAATCGGTTTGTGGGGTCAATGATATTTATTGTAGGTGTCAAGCACTGCGGACCTGCCCAATGGCGCAGCTGTTGCAACCCCCACCCTTTGGTTCTCTGTTCTGCTGGCCGCCGTGGTATGTTTTTCAATCTTGCCTTGGCCACGGCCTTCTCTCATTCAAAGAAGGGAGCTTGCTGAGGAAATGGGTATGATCGCCCGTGCGAGATCGCTCACCGTGGGACTCGCTTGCGACAGGCGGTTTTGGCGTGGAACTAACTCTTTCTACTAACTAATTCAATGTCATGCTCACCTGCGAGGATCATGAACGGGCTCTGTCCCGACCGCTTTCCTTGTTCACACGTGCGCACATGCACACCCCTTCACTGGTGATGGATGCCACCCGTCCTACGCTATACACCATGACCCGCCGTGTGTGTGTTGAACAATCGTGCCACCGTCCCATGCGACCTCGCCCGCTTTTTTGGAATAATTGACACGACCCTGACTTCAGATCTATCTGACATCCCCCACTTGGCTTGCAAGCAGCAGCAGGTTGCAGTAACCACACAACCTCTTACACTCGACATTACACGACACACACACACACACACACACACACACACACGTGTTGGTTCACAGTGTGTGACGCTGTCAAGACAGCTTACGGCTTTAAATGTCGATATTGATACACTTTGATCAGTGGTAGAGTGTGTGCTGTGTTATACTTTACCGATCGACCGGTTCGTGCACACACACACACACGATGTCGTTGTGTTGGACTTGAAGAGGAGAAATGGCAGCGCCGTGGCTCCGAGTGTTGCTTGCGATGGGGCGACTCAAGCAAATGAAACGTGACAGGACTTGGTGTTTTTTGCTCGTCTGCCGTACTCATATTTGTTTTCTGCATTCGCTCTTGGCCTCGAAATTCGAGAAGATCTTTAGCAGAAGGTCTGTCATCCAGCTCACGCCCCTCACCTGCTGATGTTGTTCATGATCACGGGCCTGCTCGCGCGGTAAGGCATCGTTCGGCTGCTCGCCTGGCCAGTAGCCCAGGCCTTCGACCTGTTTTGCATGCTCAAAATCATGCCTGCTGTCCTCCGCTCTCAACCCGAGCCACGACTGGGTTTGGGAAGGAGGGAGAGGCAGGCATGTTGTGTGGTGCACGTGACGTGACGCGGCGCATCACATGGCGCTCCGGCGATCAGCAGCCTGCTGCAGGCGTGCCCTGTTGCTTCTGCTCACGGCTCTGTTGATGTTGTCCTGCTTCCCTTGTACCGTGGCCCTTGGGTGCATTCCGGCTGTCTGGCCTGAAACGCCACTTTTCGATCCCCATCAGATCCTGGGCCTACTTGCGAAGTGCCAGCGGACCTGCTCGCGAAGCGCTGCGGGTGCGGCCAGTCCCTTGTGCACCTTGGCTAAAAGGGCCACATGAGCCGTTTGGCATTTTTTTCCCCAGTCTCATGGCTTTGATGCTTTGATGCGTGCACCCCCCTCACCTCAGCCGTGTTGTGTCACTTCCCCTCCGCCTGGCCTGGCACGTTTGATAGCCATTGTCGACCACACCTGTCATCATGGCTCAGGAACAGGACTGGAATGCCGCCAAAGTGCGCCAGACCTACATTGACTTTTTCGTGGAGAAGAAGGAGCACGTGTTCTGGCCTTCATCCTCCTCGGTCCCCCACGATGACCCCACGCTGCTCTTTTGCAATGCTGGCATGAACCAGTTCAAGAAGGTCTTCCAAGGCACCGTTGACCCCAACAGCGACATGGCCAAAGTCTCTCGTACCGTGAACAGCCAAAAGTGCATCCGCGCCGGTGGCAAGCACAATGATCTCGGTAAGATGACTCTTTGACTCTGCGTCAAACACGCACGTGGACATTCGAGGCCTGTGCGTTTGCGACGAGCGCATGTTGCTGTACTCACTGCACGTGTGACATGTTACAGACGATGTGGGTAAGGACACGTACCATCATACCTTTTTCGAGATGTTGGGCAACTGGTCCTTCGGCGACTACTTCAAGGTAAGAGTCAATCTGGTCGACCAGCGCACCTGTGCCCATTGTGCCGGTTCATGACACACCTGCACACAAATCCTCACCAAATTACCCTTTGCCTTGCAGGCGGAAGCCATTCAGTGGTCGTTTGAGCTCTTGACTGAGGTGTATGGCCTTTCTGCTGATCGCCTGTACGCCACCTATTTCGAGGGTGACACCGAACAAAACATCCCCGAGGATGTTGAGGCCAAGGAGTTGTGGCTCAAGCTCCTGCCGGCTGATCACGTGCTGCCCGGCAACAAGAAGGTACGATACACCTTGTTTTATCGTGGGAAGTGTCTTTGCGAGGCTCTTTAGGCACTGGTGGCTTTAGTCTCAGGAAACTTGTCAATGCCAATCCTAACACTCACTTGGGTCACACAGGATAACTTCTGGGAGATGGGTGCGACTGGCCCCTGTGGCCCGTGCTCTGAGTTGCACTACGACCGCATCGGTGGCCGTAATGCTGCCTCGCTCGTCAACCAGGATGATCCAGATGTTTTGGAAATGTATGTCCTTGTTACCTTGACTGCGGTCGATCACGCCGACTCGACTTTTTCCACCACCCTCATCACTCTGGCTCGTTGTGTCGGCAGCTGGAACCTTGTGTTTATGCAGTTCAACCGCGAACCTGATGCCTCGCTGCGTCTGTTGCCGGCCCGCCACATTGACACGGGCATGGGCCTTGAGCGCCTCGTCTCCGTCCTCCAGGTACAAACAGCAGCCGGGGGAGGGTCTTGAACAATTATTTGGAAGCTGGGTGCCTTTTTTTTTTTTTTTTTTTTTAAAAAAGACAGCTTTGTTGATACTTTGTGCTTTCTTTTTTTCAATTTTTTTTTTCCTTTGGGCCAATCATGCCACTTTGATTCTCCCTTTGATCAGGACAAGCGCAGCAACTACGACACTGACGTCTTCCAGCCCTACTTTGACGTCATCCAACAAGTTTGCGGCTGCCGCCCCTACGCTGGTAAGGTCGGCAAAGAGGACGATGGCATCGACACGGCCTACCGTGTGCTGGCCGATCACATCCGCACCCTGACCATCTCCATTTCCGATGGCGGTGAACCCGACAACGTACGTATCTTAGCCCTGTTGCGACAGCGCGCACGCGTGCATCCCATCCCTTAAACCTCTCGGAAACGCGTCTCTTCCTATCCTTTCTGCAGACCGGTCGCGGCTATGTGCTGCGCCTGATCATCCGCCGTGCTGTTCGGTACGTCCTCGGCCCATAATACTCATCGTCGTCACCATAACCAGGCATGTTACTAGCCTTTCACTTGACTTGCAAAATAACATTTTTGCTCTGGCCGGTGGACATAGCTTTGCGGAGGACTACCTCAAGGCCCCCGAGTACTTTTTCTCTTCCCTTGTACCCACCGTTGTGGAGCAGCTTGGCGATGCCTTCCCCGAGATCAAGCGCGATCCCGAACACGTCATTGAGGTGCTCAAGGCCGAGGAGAAGCAGTTCCGCCGCACCCTGGTTTGTCCCTGCTTGCCACGCGAGCTGCCATGCGAGCTGCTTGATCTTCGCTGTTGATATTATTAACTCGTCTGACGTGTTCTTGATGCAGAACCGTGGTCGTCGGCTCTTCCAACGCGCTGCTGACAAGGCCACCGATGGCGTCATTGATGGACACGTGGCCTGGCAGCTGTGGGGAACCTACGGCTTTCCTGTTGATCTCACGAGTACGTTACAGGAGTTGGCCCTTGATTGGCTGCATGCAAATTGGCTTCCTGGCTGGCTTCTTCTTCTCATCCGTTCTCTTCTCACGTCGTGTAGAGGTCATGGCTGAGGAGCGCGGCTTGACCGTTGACGAGAAGACGTTTGAGGCCGCTCGCGAAGAGGCGGTCAAGGTCTCCCAAATGGGCAAGAAGATGGCCATTGAGGGCATCGACCTGGATGTGCACGACCTGGACAAGCTCAAGGCGGACGGCATCGCTGCCACCGACGATTCGTTCAAGTACGACTATGGCCTGGTCGGTGACAATTCTTACGAGTTCAAGGATTTGGAGGCCAAGGTTGTGGCTCTGCGCACCGAGTCGGGCTTTGTCGACTCATTGGATGGCAGCGATGACTCTGTCAACGTTGGCGTCGTCCTGGACCGCACCAACTTTTACGCCGAACAGGGTGGCCAGACCTATGACACGGGCTTCTTCCGGGACGCCAACGGTGAGCTTGACTTTACCGTCATGGACGTCCAGAAGAAGGGCCCATACTGCCTTCACATTGGCGTGCTTTCCAACGGCACGCTCAAGGTTGGCGACACGCTGACACTGAGCTTTGACGTTGAACGTCGCCGCCCATGCATGAGCAACCACACGGCTACGCACGTCCTCAACTTTGCCCTGCGCAAGGTGCTGGGCGAGGCCGACCAGAAGGGTTCACTTGTTGAGCCTGAGCGCCTGCGCTTTGACTTTACCGCCAAGAAGGGCATGACAATCGAGCAGATCCAGCAAACGGAAAAGCTTGTCAATGAGGTTGTCAACGCCAAGAAGCCCGTGGATGCCATGGATGCGCCCTTGGCATCGGCCCGCGAGATCAATGGCCTTCGCGCCATGTTTGGCGAGACCTACCCGGATCCCGTGCGTGTGGTGTCTGTGGGCGCCATTGTCAAGGACGTGCTGGATGACCCCGTCTCGGAGGTGGCTCTGGCCAACTCAATCGAGTTTTGCGGTGGCACGCACGTGAAGAACAGTGGTGACATCGTGCAATTTGCCATTTTGAATGAGGAGGCCATCTCCAAGGGCATTCGTCGCATTGTCGCCGTCACTGGCAGCGAAGCTCGCAAGGTCGGTCAGGAACTTTCGCCCCCCGCCCCAGTGTCCTCCTTTGAGTTGAGATGGCGGTTGTTTGTTGATTCGGGATGTTACCTGACCTTTGCATGCTACCCGTGGTGATGTTAGGCGCAAACCGAGGCCAACCGCCTGGATGCCGAGGTGCGTGATGACCTGACCATGAAGGAGGTGGTGGCGCTGGATACCGAGGTCAGCCAAGCTGCCATTCCCGCCACACGCAAGGATGCGATTCGCTCCCGACGTAAGTGCTTTTGAAATCGTCTCGTTGGTTCGCGTTCTTGTGCCGACCAGTGTTTGCCCGCTTCCGAAGCAAGGCAATCAGGAACCCCAGTTTATTTTTTTATTATTTTTTTTTTTTTTGGGGGGGGGGGAGGGTGATGCTTATTCATTTTTTATAACTATTTTTGTTTAATTTTTTGTTTTGTTTTGAGTAGTCAAAGCGCTGCACAAGAAGCACTCGGATGTGCTGAAGGAGCGCCGTAAAGCCATGGCGGGCAACGCTGAGAAGCGTGCGAAAGAACTGCTCGAGGAGGAAGCCAAGCCCGTTGTAGTGGAGGTGCTTGAGGTCGGCGCCAACGGCAAGGCCATTGGTGAAGCCCTCAAGGTCCTCAAGGTCGGTCGCCCCGACACGGCCTTTATGTTCTTCGGCGTTGAAGAGGGCGGTGTGGCCTTCAACTGCATGGTGCCAGAGGCACTGGTGGCCAAGGGCCTCAAGGCTGGCGACTGGGTCAGCGAGGTGAACAAGGTCCTTGGTGGCCGTGGTGGCGGTCGCGACCTCGTCGCTCAAGGCTCGGCTGATCAGGATGGCAAGGTTAGTGCCACATTCTGCCCGTACCGACAATGGCCGAACCTGCTGTGCGTGTTGACTCTCACTCTGGCATGCCCCTTGTTTGTCGCTAGGTCCCGGCTGCCGTTGCAGCGGCCGAGGCGTATGCTGCTCAATTCTCGCAGTAAATTCAGCGCCTGCTCGACGGCACAATTGGCCCGAGCTGCCTCGCAACGACTGTCCGCATCCTGATGCCTCGCTAAACTTCGGCGCCTTTTTCTTCTCATGTCTTTTCTTTTGCTGCGCCGATTTTGTCTTTGGCCCATTGTCGTGCTTCAGCGTGTTTCCTACATGTTGCTGACCTGCACCCCCAAATTCAAGTGTTGACTCAGCTCCCTTTTGGCCGAATCTGGTCTTCCAAATCAAGGAAAATTAATCAAGGAAAATGTGAGAAACTCATCATGAGGACTACCAAATGTCAGTCATCGGTGTCCTCCTCTCTTTTGTCTTTTTCTCTCTCTTTCTCTTCTCTCTCTCTCTCTCAATTCATCTCTCTCTCTCTCTATGGGTTCGCTCTCTTCCTCTCTCATTCATTTGTTTCCTCTCTCTCTCTCACTCTCTCACCCACTTATCAAACAACAACAACTGCTGGTGCTGCTGCTGCTGCTGCTGCTGCCGTCCACGAGTTGACAAAGGGCAGCCGAGTGTGGCTCAAATGCCTGCTCTGTCTGAGCACTACAGCAAGTTTTATACTCCTTTGCATTTGAACACTCGACGCTTGGCGTGGTGTTGTGGTCTGGACCACCAAGACGACATAAGTTCAACGTCTGGCGCTTCCTGGCCAGCCCGTCGCCCCTTCCAGACAACACACCAGACCTCAGAACTGGGCGCGCCTTGGGGCTTTGGAGCGCTACAAACCTGTGATTTCAAAGGCAGCAAGGCTGAAAGCAACAACTTGCACACACCGAAGCGGCCTCGACCGGGTTGCTGCTGCTGCTGCTCTGCTGTTCAACCAATGCTGGTGGCCCGACCGTCATGTCCTTGAGCATTGCGGCCTACACCTGGCCTTGAGCAGTTTGCCCCGTTTCCCTTGCCCTGAAGCGTTAGGTTTCGGGTGAAATCATACTTGCGTGCATAGTCGATTGTACCCGCAGCAGCTCCGACCACTTTTATACGTTCTTGCGACGTCTGCCATTGACTTACACGAATGGCCGACACCTCGGCACCTCCCGCCGGACGGGGCGGGGTGCGTGCTGCACCGCTCAACGGACCTGCGGCCCGTGGCAACCCTGCTGCCCGCTCCGGCGGCCCCCTTCAACCACCCCATGCAGGCGCTGTTCAAGCTTATGCCAAACTCCAAGGCGAAAACTTTGTCTACTACCTTCAGACCCTCAAGGTCACGCTGGGGCGCCATGTGGAAGGCGATGAGACAGCCATTGATGTGGATCTGGGACCAAGCCGGACCATTTCGCGCCACCACGCCACCATCGAGTACAACTTTGACCATCGCAAGTTCATCCTCTACCCCATTGGCAAGAACGGCGTCGTGGTAAATGGTCAGCTATTCCAACCCAACACGGCCGTGCCCCTTGAAACCAAGTGCGTGCTTCCGCCCCTTGAGCGACTCTGAGCAATGCCTTTTCTTCACTCACTTGGGTGCCCACTTTGTAACTCACTTCATGCGTTGACTGTCTGCTCCAGGACGGCCATCCAAATTGGTGATGTTTGCTTCTATTTTCTGCTGCCCATTGGCCGTGTGTCCCAATCCGTGAAGCCCATCTCCCACGCCCCCACGTTGCACTTGGGCCAACTTTACTCGCGAAGCCCCAGTCCCACTAATGACATTGTGACGTACGTGCCAAAGCAATTGTTGCTGGTTTCCTTCTTCGCCTAACTCTGCCATTGCCATATTCCAATCACCTGTCACCTGCTGTTGGAGCAACTCACCTGGCCACAACTTCACTCTCCTCTGATCATGAATAGATTGCCAAACAGTTCCATCGTGACGCGTGTCAACTCTCGCAGCAACTCTCGCAGCAACAGTCCTGTGGCTGGTGGTCGCGATGACTTTGCGGCCCAGTTGGTAAGCTGGCGAGGCCCCCTCCACGCCCAAGCTCAGCTTAATTGGCATCATCTTTGTCGCGCAATGCCCACTCTACCATGCCAGCGAGGCTCATTTGTCTCACGCGTGGTGTCGCGTGATTCCACTGCAGAGTGAGCGACTTGCTCCCATGATTCAAGAGCACCACCAGGCCGATCCCGCACATCTGCCCCTGGATCAGCCCGAGAGCGTGCAAGGCATCGCTGCCAAGGTTTGCCAGAGCAATAACCCCGCTCGCCAACCCCAGACCGTGGTCTCAACTCGTGCCTTCTTGCCGATTGGCCTTCTGACACGCCATTCACTTCTCGCTCTTCTCCTGTGAAATGAAACCCTCCTAGCTGATGAAGATTGCCGAAACCGAGGCACCAATCAGAGACCAAGCAGCCACACCACATGCCGCAGGCCCAATTGCGACCGCCACAACCACCAAGGCTTCTCCAGCCAAGGCAGGAGGAAAGGCTGTCAAAGCGCCACTCAAGTCCCGGAGAGGAAGCAGCACCAGCACAGCGAGTGCTGCCAGCAAATCAAAGTCCGCTTCGCTCGCCTTTGCTGCTCGCCTCGTCTGGCCGAAAAGCCGCATGCATGTCCAACTCGACTGACTCATGATGCCTCTGGACGACTGTGGTTGTGGGAATAGATCTGCCAAGCGACGCACTAGTGAAACAACGAAAGCGTTGGCTGCTGCCATGTCCGTGGTTGACTCTAATGACAGCATGGACGTAAACGATAACCCCGCCATGGATCTCGGAGGCGATGAGCATGAACCGTGGCGTTTGACCAACGCCAAGCCACCATATTCATATTCAACTTTGATTGCACAGGTCAACACTGTCGCCCGCTGCTTGTTTTCGCCCAACGGGCTTGTCTTGGTTTCGTTCGGCTATTCTTCTGGCTTCACCACCCCTCGTCTGCTGGCTCAACCTTGTTGCCAACCTCTCCCATCCGCCTCGGCCCGGGTCACCAAAACACGGACAGGCGGTATGGTCGCGCCCCGACTCCAAGATCACTCTAGCCGGCATCTATCAGTTTATCATGACCACCTACAAGTATTACGACATGGACGATCCCAGTGGTTGGCAGAACAGCATTCGACACAATCTCTCGCTCAACAAGGCGTTTGTGCGCGTCGCACGTGGGCCCGATGACCCTGGCAAGGTAACGCTGCTGTCGGTCGCGATACCTTACTTGTCTTGGCCTGAGGTCGTCAGATACACCTCAGCGGCCCGACCCATGTCACAAGACTTGCACTACCTCACCAGGCTAACCAACGACTTAGGGTGCCTTTTGGAGCATTGACCCCTCACATGCCGAGCAGCTTCGATCTGGCCTCTATCGTCGCCGATCACGTGGTCCCAAAAATGCCACCGGCAAGGTGAGCTGCAAGAGTGCAATTTAGCCAACTCGACGATGAATCAGCTCGTGTGGCTCGCCCGCCTCTTCTTTCGTTCGTTACAAAAGCATTGAACATTGTTCGCGTGGCTATTCTGCCATCGGTCATAGGTGAGCAAGCCAAAGCCCAAGGGCGCATCGCGTCGTAGCCGCACCAGTCAAAACGAGGCAGACGCAAGCCAGGCCTCCCACAATGATTCTTCACAGAGCCTACCTGGGTTAGTTTACCGTGTGTTCTGCTGCTCTTTTTTTTTTTTTTTTTTTTTTTTTACACTGTTCATCGGTCGCCTGTGGCAAGGCTAGACCGCCTCTTTCCAACCTGTCCCAATTTCGCTCATATTGCCCGCATAACCGCTTGTCTCTCTTAGGTTACCCGACTCGATTGATTTCAGCGCGTCCATTGTGAGTTCATTCCACGGCACTCATGTTTTTATTCTTAATTTTTTTCCACTTTCCTTCCATGCCCGACCCTGATCCAGCGAGTATCTCATCACCGCACTGCCTGTACATCTGCCTCTGCATTTGCCTCAGCTCGGATCAAGTGCCGCGTTTAGCAAGACCCAGCGCAGTTGACACCTGGCATGCGAAGCGTCTCTCTTTTGCTCTTTTGCCAGGACAAGGTCCTCTCCTTGGCATTCCGCCCAGTGTCGACTTTGAATTGGTTCATGTCTGTCTGTTGTTTCTTGAGCACCATGATGCCTCTCTCTTTTTGTTTCTCTTCTGCGTTTCCTTTTTCCTCTTCTTCTTCTTCATCCCTCCCTCTTCTATGCGTGACTTTCCCTTTTCAAAGGCTTTGCCTCAGGTCGTGGCTTGTTAGCCGGGGCGCGTCCTCTCACTTTTCCCTTTGAGACATTGCATGGATGTTCAAGGCCCATGTTAACCTTTTCTTCTTTCTCTTCCCAAACTGCCGACAGTGGCTCTTTTTTTTTCCACTCCTCCAGATCTTGATTTGTTTTTTTGTTTTTCTCTCTCTTTTTAGGCTTGGCAGTGACCACGCATGTAGTTGATTTCTGACTCATTTCGCCTGAACAACACAATACTCACATTTTGGGAAGATACCAGTTTTTTTTCGTGGGTACGAATGCTTAAACCTGGGCCTGACGTGACAAGTCGCCACGAAAATGCACTTGGTCTTGGGAATGATAAATCTACGCGGCGCAGACAGATTCACCAGCAAGCATCATATGAGACGTGCTTCGGGTCGATTGAAACGAGCTGGAATGACGTACATGACTGCTTGGCAGTTGTTGTGGCGCCTGGACGGCAATTTCGTCATCAGTGCCAAACACCATCTCTTCGTGGGGTAGCACTTTGGCCGAGACCAAGCAGGCATCAATTGACGCCAGTCGCTCCTAGCATGCGTGGAGGGAAGATTGAGTTGGCCCATCCTCGCACAAGCTAGCCAAGATACATGCGCCTTGGCTGATTACCTGGTACAAGCTTCGTAGTGCTAACAGCTGGTCTGTCGGGGCGTCATCCCCTTGCCACTTTGGTGCTTCCTCACGCAACAATGCAAAGGACTCTTGAATGTGGCCATCGACGGCATGCAAAAGCAACTGTTGGGCCGCGGACTGGGCGGCCCGGCCCTTGAGTGCTTGCATTGAGACAAGCTCGTGATACAAGCGGCGCGTGCGTGCCTCGGCCTGGCGCAAAGCATTGAGCCTATTAAAGACCAGGGGGCACAAACCCAACGCAAATAATCTGAGTCTCGTTGCGGCTGTGACACGACCAATCATGAAGGGGCAACACGTACTTGGCGCGCACTGCCATGGCCTGTTTGGTGCTGAGCGTTGATAGAAGCACACGTTCGGCTGCTTTGGAATTACTGCGCAACAGAAACATGAGCGCCAATGGATTGTGAAAAGGATGAAACACTCAAGGCATCAAAGTATAAACTGTTGGGGATGGACATTCTTTTGCCAAACATTGCGTCTTCGGGTCCATTGGGCTGGACAGCTCGAGCTCATATCAATGGCACGTACCGCTCGACCAGACTTTGGAGATTATTAACGTCCTGCGCCACGGCTTGCTCCTCTCGTCGTGTTCGTCGCGTGGTGTGGCGAGCCTGGTGCAAGCGATTGCTTGCCATGGTTTGCAAGCGCTATCAACCCATGGCCGCCCAAGGTGAGCAAGCTGCAATCAGCTGAAGTATAGTGTATAGTGTATAGTGCAGTACGTTCGCTTGGATGGAGGATGGTGTTGAGCACCTGCAGTTGGGGAGAAATTCGCTTACTTTAGCCTCGCGCGCCTCAAGAGCGCGCTGTTGATGTGGGCTAAGAGCAACACCTCGGAATCGCTCAACCAGATCCGGCTGCACACGGACAGGATGTCAGCAACACATCCGGGGCCAAGATTCGGGGGGGGGGGGAGGGGGGTGGCCCACCAGCAAAAGACTCTACGTACCACTGCTGTGCGCTGGCGACTGCCCTGCGACTGCGCGTGTGTTCGACTCAGTGCTCGAGCGGCAGAGCGTGGTGACGGCTTGCTCTGGTGTGTTTTGTTGCCACGACGCGGCCGGCGTGTCGAGGAGCCTGCAGATGGCTTCGAGTGGCTGGCGTGGGGTGGGTGCGGCATCGGGGTCTCGGAGCTAGACTGCACGCCATTGAGCACCTCTTTCAGAAGTTGCTGACGACGCAGACCACCATGCTCTCGGCTGAGGTCGTCAAGTGGGGGCCCCGGCCGAGCATTGACAAGATCTGGCTTGATCTGAGGAGGCGTCGTAGAGCTGGATTTTGGATCATGGGCAGGAGGCGTGCCAGCAGCGACACGACAATCTGAACTCGCAGCGACACGCCTCTCCGGGCTGGCAATCTTCCGAGTCCAGCGCGAGCCTGCTGAGGCGGTTATGGAGTTTGGATCTGCCGTAGCTGAATGATTCGTTGGATGGACAGCTGACACGGAGAAAGACTGGACTCTTGACTCGCCGTCCCCAACTTTAGCTGCGCTTAATTCAGCGGCATTGATGGGTTCATCCGCAGAGTTTGTTGCTTGACTTGCTGCCAACTGCCGCCGAGCCTGATCGAGCAGCTCGCGGGCACGCGAGGCCACCTCGGCGCGCTCTTGAAGCAGACGATTGCGTATGGCTACACTATCAGGTGACAGCCTCGACTCTGTGTCTGTTGCAGGCGGAAGATTAGGCACAACCGCCGGGGCCTTGGCCGCAGCTGCAGGGACCGTGGGGCTAGCCGGATAGTGATTTGGCCCTGGGCCAGAGCCATTGATTCGAGCCGACTCTTCAATCAGGTCTTGCCCTTGGTCAAAGGACCGCATGGATGCCGTCAGCGGCTGGAGCTCAAGCAGCAACTCGGCCAGGTTGTTGAGGTCCCCGACTGACTTGGCACGCAACCGAGCCGAGCTGATGTGATCCAAGGGCAAATCTTTGAAGGAAACAGTAAATAGCAAGGTGAGAGCCGCCGCATAGCAAGTGAGTCAACACCCATCCGTGCTGTGCTTCCACGAGACTGCGGCAGAAAGGCTTACGAAGAACGTCGTTAGCAATGAAGACGAGGGCGTCGTCGAGCGAGACAAAGTCCCGAGCAAAAATACAGGCCAGAATGCCAACCAGCATGTCCTCGGAGAGATCGGTGAGGGTCAGGCTCTCCGCGTCGGCAATAAAGCTACCAGCCAAGCACCGCCAGCGTGCGACGCACAACGCCGCCGCCTCCTCATCCATAATGATCGCCCAGCATAGACCCTCAACCCAACTACGAACCAGCTCTGCACTGCAGGCTCCTCAAACGACGACACGAAGAGAGAGAGAGAGAGAGAGAAAAAATTAAAAATTTTGTCGCTCGTGGAAATTTCGTTGTGAAAAGGTAAAAACGCCATTTGTATGTTATATTATGAACAGCACATTTCAACAAGTAATCCCCTTAGCTCAGTTGGTTAGAGCGCAGGTCTAATAAACCTGAGGTCGTGAGTTCGAGCCTCGCAGGGGATACACCTTTTTTTGTTTTGTTTTTCTTTCACTCGCCGACAAGGTGTTTCTTTTCGACCGGGTGCGCTCCCTTCACACTGCTGCCGACCAGGGTGGTGGGCCATAAACCAGGGTGCTGGTACATGAACCTGGGTGCGTGTCAAGTTTCTTTTCTTTTGTTCATTCTCATTGAATGTTTTGTGTTTTTTTTTGCTGGGCGTGCTGACAATACATTTTTCTTTTGTTTGGCTACAATGTACGATAACTGGTCATATTTTTATATTGTATTAAGCCGTTCTTTCTTCATCAATCATCCCCTTAGCTCAGTTGGTTAGAGCGCAGGTCTAATAAACCTGAGGTCGTGAGTTCGAGCCTCGCAGGGGATACATTTTGTTTTTTTTGTTTTGCTGTTTCTTTTTGGGCACGAGACGTCGGGTGGTCTGTTACCGCCATCTCAATGCCATGGTCTCTTTATGATGCGTGCAGGTTTACGGTGCTTCCTTCCGCCTGGTTTCGTGATGGACATTCGTCTCAAGGGTTCGATGTGCCATCGTACCAACGTCTAATGATGCGATGTTTACTCTTGGGGTCTCCTCTTGGGATGGTTCAATAACACACCGAGGTCGAGGAAAAAATTTAATGACGACAACATTATTGTTAGATTGATTGGTCAATGACGTGTTGGCCGGTCAGCTGCCGCAAGACACGGCATACGGCATGCGACTCAGCCATCATGCATCTAGGATAGACACCTGCTATCAGGCATGCAGCATGGAGGTACCTCGGCCCCATACTTACGTTACAAGCAAACAAATAAAGAACAAGCAAAAAAAACAACGATAAATTCGTTGAAATGGCATAAAAATTACAAGACGGGTGAAAGCGACGTCCAAGAAGAGAAGCGAATGCACGAAAACGCAGGCACCCTGCCTCTACACTAAAGTAGACGGTCGGATGCGAGCGCGAGTAAATCGACGCAAAGTCTTTCGTTGCACCAATTGAAACAGCAGACAAAACATCCACACGCCCATGGAATGCAAAAGCGGAGCGGTCGGTTAGGATATAAAGCGCCAACTCTCGGAGATCTGAGAATAGGCCTCGTAGAGCGTGAGCTCACGAAGACGCAGGTATTCGGCACGTAAGAAGACAAAGAAAAACACCATGCTGAGACTGTCCACAAAGAGAATCAAATCTACCCAACTAAACACGTTTAGGATGCAGCGGCCTGGCAGGATGGTCTGCCACACCTGCCAGCGAGACACACGCACACCCACAAGGGTCAGAGGGCAAAACACGTGCACCGTGCCCAGCCATACGCCAGATTCAACGCAAGATGTGGCGAATCCAAACGTACCAACGGCGGCAGGGCGTTGACACAGCTGAAAACCACGCCAACAAAGATGAGACACCGCATGCCCACGGAAGGCTTGAAATCGCCCGCATAAAAAACGACGCGCATTACAAAGATCAGCTGCAAGCGACAGGTACAAAGAAGCGTGAGTCAACACCACCAACACCCCGCCGGTAGCATCAACCGGAGGGCTCACGGCGGAGGCGTGACAAACAAAAGTGTAAAGGAACGCAAGGAACGCGCACCTGTAGCAATTGAAGGAGCCACAAGCAAGCAAGATGAGCCCAGTACAGCTCCTGCACAAAATGCACGGCCAGGGCCTATCACCAAGGGCAGTGCAATGGCGCGAAACGACTTGTGAGGTGAGAGGATAAAGGAATGCCCCCCTTGCCTGCTCCACGGTACACACACAAACACGCAGTCCTCCCCAAGCTCAAAAGCAATAACAGACCTGTGCAACCAGACAACCAGTGTACCCGGCAAAGACCAGGGTCAACAAGACCACCGGAGCCCGGGAAAGCGTGCAACAGGCCGCCCGCTCAGATGAGGCTTGCTGGTTATGAGAACGTGCAGGTTTGGGGTGAGTCTACCCAAGGACACCCAAAGGCGCGCGGTTCAAGAGCACTCGCACCTTGGGACGCCGAGTCGGGGTGATAAGCAGCACAGCCGCTTCGCTATCCAACGGAGAGTTGAGACCTGCAAACAGCACAAACAAAGAGTCACACAAAACAGCCTGGCCGAGGTCGAGGGGGCGAGCGGCGGAGCCTTGAGACCAGCACATACTCGGCTCGGCTTGAGGAAACTGGCGAAATTTTCGTTGATGCAGGAGAGCGCAGCACAGAGACACATTGGCAGCACCGAGCATGATGGCCTAAACACCCGCGAGACGGGCAACGTGCAGGCCACAAGGGACCCCAAGGGAAGGTCAGAAAACGCGTCGTGTCATCAACGCCGCCAACACACGGGTTGAGATCGTCATGTTCGCCAGGCCAGGCGTGCGAACGAGCGTGATTCAGGACAACGTACGCTTAGAAGAAAGACGACGAAATCCAGGTCGCCGCCGGCCGAAGCCGTGTAGCCATAGCGCAGCGCACCCAGAATGCCTCGGACAGCCAAGCAGGCAAACGTCAAGACCCAATAGGTATTGGAGATGAAGCTGTTGTGCAGGCGACGCTCAAAAACGACGAGCGAGTTGTATTTGGTGTTGGTGTAGAGGGCAAAGCAGCAGCCCATCACAGCCCAGAGGATAAAGATGCCCGCCGTGATGGGATGCATATCATGTTTGGAAGTCCAATGCGAGACTGGGCAATCGGGCAGGGCATGTCCATGCAAATAAAAACGGTGATCGTCAGGTGCCATTGTGGACAGTCCGCCTACGTGGCGTGCCAAGAGCATTTTCGGGGCTGCTCTGAACCCCAAGTCTACCGTCTTGGATGCCGATTCCTGCTACGGCACCGTGCACCACATCCAAAAGCAAGCCGTTCTCTCTCTCTTAGCGAGGAGGCGCCAGCGCCATTGTTCTGCAAATTTACGAGAGACAGAGAGAGAGAGAGAAGAAAAATTCGAGAGAGAGAGAGAGAGAGAGAGAGAGAGAGAGAGAGAGAGAGAAAGAGTTTAAAGAGAGAGTTTGAAAACTTAAGAGAGAGAGAGAGAGAGAGAGAGAGAGAGAGAGAGAGAGAGAGAGAGAGAGGAGAGAGAGAGAGAGAGAGAGCGAGAGTTTGAGAGAGAGTCTGAGAGTCTGAGAGGGAGCGACATTTAGCAGTTGGCGGTGAGCGGTTTGGTGGTGGTGGTGTGGCAGGAGAGCGCTGGAGTTGGCGTTGATCTGCCTGCGGACAGTATCTGTAGTGCGGGCAGGATACGCGGAGGGCTGGGTGGTGCGTGGCGCATGCAGTACGGAGGATGACAGCAGCGGGCGGTGGTACCGAGTCAGTTCCCACGGGGACACCCACGACTGCGAGCATGGCAGCCAACATGCCGCGTCTTCCCGGGTTGAAGCGTGAAAGCGAGACGATCGGCGACTGGCACTTCGAGACGACCAAACATCACATGCTCGTGTCTCGTTGCCATCGACAGCCTCCGTGCAATGCCGACAGTGAAGATCCGGCGCAGCTCTGTCAATTTTGTGCCATCTCCCGTGACATTTCCTTCCCGTTGCCGGAGGAGCTCTACCCCAACAACACACTGCGAATCACCCACCTGCCATCCCAGTGCACCATCTCGGTACGATTACGAGCCCTTGACCCGTACCCGTCTGCCTACGTGGTGGGCTTTGCATTTTTGCTTTGCCGCTTCGCGAATGCTTCAAGATCATCCGCCTGTCCACTCGCCGCTTGTCGCGTGGCGGTCACTCACAACACAGAGCTACCTAGTTTGATGCCGTGCAAGCGCTTCACGGTGTAAGGGCTGACCAGGACGTGGTGAAGGTGGGCTATGCAGAGGAATGGCAAGAAGCTCGAAAGTAAGCCTGGTTCATGCACCGCCATATTTTCGAACAGCCAACTTGAACCTGACTGTATCGGACGCTTCGGCTGGCCTTGGCCGACCATAGGGCCTGGACTCGCGACATGGAGACGGCGCACGAATTTGATTGGACCTACACCACCGAGTATCAAGGCAATGTGAGCCCTGGCATGATTGCCGAGCCCACGGAAGAGCGCATCGACTATCAAGCCCTTAGTCGGCCCGAGCGCATACTATTTGCTGAAGAGCTATTTCTCTATGCCGTAAGCACCCTCTGTGGTGGTGGCACGGCCAGGCCAGACTACTTGTACATACAAATCGCACATCTCATTCTTTCACCTTGTGACTCGCCTTTTTTGCAGGACGACTTTGGTGATAACGGCCAAGCAATGCTGAGTGTGCGAATGGTAAGAGCCTGACATCATGACTCAGCGGCCTCATTTTGCCACACGATCTCACGGGTGCACTCTTGGCTTGACGCGCGCCTACGCTCTGATGATACGGGTACCAGCGTGCCATGCCAAGTAGCTTTTTGGTCCTGCTACGCTTGATCGTACGCGTTGATGGCCTCTTCATCCGAGTTCGGGACACCCGGTTCTATCATCGGTTTGGCTCGGACGGCGTGATCCGGGAGCACTTTGATTTTGAGGGACAAACCAAAGATCTGGAAGCCGACTTTACTGACCCCAACGAACTACGTGCTGCCAGAGCAGCGTTGTACAACCCCGCAAAGGTACATGCTGCCCAACTCTTGATTGTGAGGCTTTCACATCAGCTCGCGCTCACTGCCGGTCTGTCGCGCTTCAGCTCAACGCCATTATTCCCAAGCTCACGCAAAAGAAGAGCTCAAACGACAAACTGCGCTGGTCAGCATGAGGACGACAAGAGAGCGACCCATGCGTCCGCGACGCGTTTGACTCCCCTGATAAATGCCACACTCAGTTGAGGTGGTCGTTTGGCCGCGCAAAGCCTGTTTGCCACGCGCCCCAAAATAGAGATTGTATCGTGTTTCATCGTCAGGTCACTGTGGAGCTGACGGAGGAAAGTGTCACCAGACAAAATAATGCATTGCGATCAGTTTTGATTTGATCAAAAACTCGTTCCTTTCCCCAAAGGCGCGCATGCATGACACCGTGCAACGGTGCACACCGCAAGGGGGCGGTGCGCAGGGCCCAGGCTGATAGGAGGCACCCCGTTCAAACATGCAAACAACACAACAAGCCACTGGAGCGGTGCAAGAACAACTCAAGGTTGGAGAAAGGATTCACACAAAGGTTATCGGAAACATTCAACCTCACTGTCAAAACAAAGACCGGGGTGCAAGACCAGAAGGCACAGACCCAGGAAAGCTAGGGACATGGAATCTAGGACAACCCACATCTTCATCTCACAATTTAATCATCGGCCATGTCATCAGCCGCGCTCATCATGCCTGGAATGGTGGCCAGTCGCTGTTGCTTTTCAGTACGCGCGGCGGTCAGCTGCTCCTGACGCTCCGCCAAATACAAGCTGTCCAAGTCCTGCCCAACTGCCTCCTTGCACTGGACCAAAAAGTCGCGAAAGTGACCCTTAAACTGCGGCAAGTTATCATCGTATGCAAAAAAGCCGTCGACGATCACGCTCAGCTGTTGCCTATGGGGCGCCGTAACATACGTACAAGCGCATCAGCCGGGCATCTCACCAGCGCCCCCAACCACAAAGCCCCAACCACAAAGAGGCCATGGCTTCGCCAGCATGCCAACATACTTTTGCAAATGCGGAAAAGCCGAGGAGAGAAGTGATGCAGCCCACTGTTCCAGAAACACCTGAAGATGCAGAAACACGACCCAGCGGCAAGCGGTTCCGCGGTTAGTACAGCGCATCAGAGGGAACGAGAAGTTGGGCGGAGCACAACGCGAGAAAAATCAAGTCATCCATGATGCAGGGAAGAGAGTGACCACGGGTGCGCATGGGCAAACTGCGAAAAGACGCACTCGGTTGGGCATGCTGGGGTCCTCCTTGTTGAGGGGAAAGCTCAGCTTGTCATGCTCAACAATTTCAAACAGCTGTGCCAAGATGGCGCTGTGGTAGTTGATGCCTAGGAGGAAAAAATGGTCAGAAGTGAGTCCAAGCGCGAGCGCTGACCCTCACGCACGAGGGTGGGGGTGGTGCTCCTTTGAAGTTTCAACAGCCCTGACTTGATGCTACCATCGACAAAGATTGCCTGCCCAACAGCCACAGCGACAAAGGAAGGCACGCGGTAACAAACCCGAGAGGTGGGCGGAATCAGTGGCAACCGCAAAAATGTTGGTCATGAGTTCAGTGTAAAAGGCCTTGTAGAAATCCTGCTCCAAATTGGGCACGTACTCGAGCTTTTCCAGCAGCTCCTTGACAATCTTCAGAGCCGTATCCGACACATTTCGCATGGGATGCTTGATGCCCCACATGATGGCATAGAAGAACTCAGACCACTGGGGCATCGAGAGGTTACCCAAGGCCTGGAAGCACTGCTGCACAATAGCAAGAAGGAGGTTGTAAAAGGCAACGCGGTGCTCCGGGTAGCCCTCGAGGTCATCCTTGATCATTGAAAGCGTGCTTTCAAAGATTGCTGCAAACACGTTCATGACACACGGGTTCATAGCTTCACGCAGACGGTTGATGATGGTGCAAAAGGAGACCAAAACTTCGTGGTCACGGGCGTCGGGATCCGATTCCTGGTAATCGCCCAAGACTGCCTCGAGCAGGGAGGGAATAATATTTTCCATAACCGCTGCGGGGTCACAGCAGCGGGCAATCCAGGTTGAAACGAAGCGGAGAATCTCGCGGCGAACGGCACGCATGGCCTTGAGGTGGCTGGTGGGGACGGCTTTGACGCCACGCACGCCCTCATGAATGTTGTTGTTGAGAGTGCGGTAGACGGAAAGCATGTCCAAGTAAATAGCGGCTAGCTGGGTCAGGAAGGGGTCGCCGATGCTGCGGCACGCGGCCGTGTTAGCCTTGAGAATATTGACCAAGGACTTGAGGGTGGCAGGCTGCTCAAAGACGGACACATCTTGCGTGGCATCGGCAATGATGCGGGCCCACTCTCGGTTGGGCAGCTCCATGAGCTTGGCGATGAGCTGCGTTTGCATGGTCACGGCTGGAGCCGCCGCGATCATGTGACCGACGGCCTCACAAAACGTATGCACCTGCTGGGCACCGAGGTCAATGGTGATGACGGCCATCTTGCTGAGGATCTCCTCCACAAAGGGAGAGACCTCACCCATTTGCAACTCCACAAACATGCTCTTGCACTTGATGGCAATCTTGATGAAGGTATCGCATGCCATGTCCTGCACACCCTCGTGCTTCTCGTGCATAAACTCAAAGAGCTTGTTGACGACGGTCTTGAGAAATTTCCAGTGTGCGCGCAGGAAGCGCGGGTATTGGCCAACCACGTACATGATGTTGGCAGCAATGGCGGCCTTGTCATCCTTTTTTGTTTGAAACTCGCACAGGTTGAGCAAGTCGCGGATGACCGTCACCAAGAAGCGTTTTTCGTCCTCCACGGTCATGGCTCCGCTGATGGAGCCAATGGCCCAGCACAGCTTGTTGAGGGCAGTGCGATTCCAGTTGACACCCGAGGCCTGACCGCTGAGCTGACGGGTCATGAGGTGCTCCGTGTCCGAGCAATCCAGGTGAGTCAAGTACACCAGGGTGAAGCGCATGGTCTTGTACAGCTCGATAGTGTCCGTATCCTTGACGTGCTCGCGCACGACCTCACCATCGTCCGTCTCAACGACGAGCACCTCCTCCGGTTTGGCCATGTTGTTGATCATGACCATGCGCACCTCGGACATGATGGGTGCGTACATCTCCTTGCGAGTGGAATCGGAGCCCACGGCCAGGCTGCCCGCGCGATATGAGCGATAGCCCGCCGACTCGTTGTACAGGCTGCTGGCCAAGGCATTCCAATATTCGAGGGTGATTTTGAACACCTCCTTGTCGTCAATGTTGGACATCATGATGAGGTAGCGCAGCGCTGACATGAGCATGTCCAGCTTCTCGCCGGCCACTTCAAGCAGAGCACCGTGCTCCCGAAGCCACGAGGTGAAGAAAAGAGCGAGGTAGCGAATAAAAGCCTGCTCTTCCATGGAAGAGGATTCCCATGCACCGCGGACGTCAGTGCCGGGTGGCAGCATCTGCATCAGTTGTTCCAAAATGAGCTGGAACAGCGAAAACTGTTTTTGTTTAATCTCCTCGAGGGTGTCAGGGCTCATGGTGGCAGCCATGTCTCCGGGCAGAGCCGCTACGCAAGTCGATCAAGAAAAACAAACAAAAACAAAAACGGACAGGCGTGAGTGAAAATCAATCAGCAAGACCTCTCGGAATGGCGGTCCCAAGAAAGGGGGCGGATGGCGGGTATGTCGGTTTGGCCGAGCAGCGACAAGCAGCAGACAACTGACCAATTTCGGCAAGGCACTGCATGGTGGCGTTGCGGAAGAGGGGCACGCCCAGGAACTTGGTGACGAGCAAGGGAACCAGATCAGAGCTGAAGACGTAGCCGATGGGGATCCAGTTGAGGAAGCGCAGCATAGTAGCGAGCGTCTGATTGATCAGGGAAGGCACATTGGACATTTCCATGACAAACTGGCACAGCTCAAAGATGGCACCAAACTCGTCACAGAGGGCATCCTTGAGATGTTGAGCCTTGACCTGCACGATGCGACCCTTGGAAAAGTCAAAGACCTCCTCGGACAGGAGCTCGAAAATTTGAAGATTATTTTGACACAATGACTCGCTGGTTTTGCTGGCGCCAACAATGTCGGGTACAAAGGATTTCCAGCGCTGAGGCCACTCTTGCTTCACAATCTGCAAATAAAGGCGAATGTGATGCATCAGCAAATGATGAGGGGACTGCTGTGTTGGACGCAGAGATGTCAGTAGTCCAGCAAGCTACTGCCAGAGGGCCACGATCCAGTCAGCGCAACATGAGGTGGACGCGACCGAGTCAGCATACCTGAACAAGTACGGCGTTGAGTTTGCTCAGGAGCAGCTTCTCTCGCTAGATACGGCAAGCACGGCGATCGATGCACGGTGAGCAATTGAATAGTCTATTCACCAGGCGACGAGCGCTGGGCTCGATATTGACCCCTCGACCGTGGTGGCGGGGTTACCTCAAGGCTCTCGAAATTGGAGGAGAGTTGGATGATTGTGTTAACAATAAAGTCTTTCATGCCTTCCGTCTGCTGTTGGGGCAGGATCTTCCACTCTGACTTGATTTTGTTCAGCAGAATGTTGAGGGCAAAATACTGAGTTTGGGTACGAGGGCAAAAGTGATGAGTGATGTGTCAAATGAGTATGCGGTGGCCAGGACGTCACTGCAGCCACTCTGACTCCTTGAGCGGCAAGTACCAGTCGACCGGTCAACAAAAGAAGGGACAAGGGCAACGAACCTTGGTATTGGAGGAGCTTGACTCTTGCAAGACCTGATAGACACGCTGCCAGGCATCACTGTGACGCTGAAACTCGCTCAGAATTTGCTCGGCCAGTTTCTGTTGCGGGGAGCCGGGTATACCCATGTACAGGTATTCAACCAGCTGGTCCAGCACAGCCACATCGACACGCTCAGCCTTGAAGTCGAGGATGCTCATGGCTTGTTCCTCAGAGAGCGCCATGGCTGCGGTTGCTATTCACCAAGGGGTGGGTCAAGGCTCAATGCCACCACGCCTGGGCCGTTATTTTAATAAAAATTCAATAATGGAAAAGGACGGAAAGAAGCAGAAGACGAGGCTGTCGTCCTGTTTTGGCGAATGATTTTGCCCCTTGACAAGACGGGCTGCTTGGGCGAGGTGGCGGCGGGACGAGCAGGTTTACATGCAGTGAGCCAAGACTAGGTCGCGACACAACGATTTGACGCGGCTCACGATGACGACGCCCAACACGAGACAGGGAAGAAGGGACAAGTGGTGGTGCAAGGGTTAACCGAGGCCGGACGGTGATGACGAGGACAAGTGGTCGTACGTACCTTACCGCCAATGACCCCGACGACAAAACCCGAGAGCGCCCTTCAGACACAAGGGCCAGGGGACCAAGGGGTGATGGCGAGGTGAATGCTATTCAGGGCTAATCAAATGACAAGGGCTAACGGGACCAAGAGAGAGGGGGGGGGAGCGGTTCTGTGGTGGTGCCACCTACTGGGAATCCGAAAGTAGTGCCCTGTGTTGTGTGTGTGTGTGTGCGTGTGTGTGTGTGTGGCAACAAGTACTAACGTGTGTGTGTGTGTGCGTGTGGTGGTTGACTGGAAAAACCGGTTTTTTCGAATGTGCGTGTTGTGTCTTTTGAAATTTTCGTTTGTCTGACAATTGAGTGATTTTTTCGAGACGGCGATGGAACTAGAAACACGCATTAACAACGGCGATATACAACACGTGTTTAGAACAGATGTTCTCTCCACCATCGCCCAGCTTGGCGACGTTACGTGTGTGAGAAGCCGTCAGTGTCAGTCGAATTGAGTGCAGCCGAAAACGGCAGCGCCTGCTGTTGACAGTGAACCGGGACTGACGTCGTAGGGATTCGTAAGGAGCCAGCGCGCTTGTGCTGCTAGCTGATGTGGCACGCTCCTTTTCCTCAAGCCGGCCTTGGGCCCCTTGCTTTTCTCCTGCCTGCGAAGCGGTTGTCCACCAGGTCGGCCTTCAGTTGCGTGGGTTCCATTTTTATTTTTTTGACGCTGTACATGTACGACGTCTGGCTTCGATTCGAGCTTTCCTAGCGCACAGAGACGGAAGTAATCACGCAGCAGACGTGTGCCACCACGAGGACCTTGGCGGTCACTCACAACCAGACCTGGCCTTGGGTCAAGGTGGTCTGGCAACATGGCGCCTCACCCGCCGCGAACCTTTGAGGAGCTGTGTAAGTTTGCAGAAACTTATCCGGCACCGACACAGCGCAGTAAAGCCGATGAAACCATTGAGCGTCTTCACAACAAGGCCATTAGTTGTGGCAAGCAGCAGCTGGAAACGGCTTTTACGTCTCTCTGGCGCGCAGCCCACCTAGCTTCAGCTGCACAGCGACTGCCTGTCAAGGTGAGAACGACTTCTGTGTCACCGCAACTGCTGACATACAGCGTAGGTCGAGCTTGACATCTGATGCCTTTTCGCTTAGGATGCTGCTCAAGCCAAGCGCGCCGCGCTCGTCATTGAGAAGGTCTTTGCCCTCTTGGACACCATCACACCCGCTGTGAAGAAGCGGTCAGTGACTCCGATCCCTCCTGTTTCCTCTGAATTGCAGGGCTCTTGGTCGACCCGGTTTTCGCTGGCTGGCACACTTGCACGATCACTGTGATTGCCGCCTCACTGGACCATTGGGCTGCTTGCAGTTGTGCGGCAGCAGCGACAGCAGCTACGACGGTGGCTGCTGGTAGCTCAACTCCCCATGAGCACGGAAATCCAAAACACTCGCAGAGTCACTCAGACGACCCTTTTGATCTACCCAGCGTTCCCTGCGAGGACTTTCAAAAGTATTATCAAGCGCAACCTCGACGCTCCGAGTCAGAACTGCAAGAGGACGTCGCCAAACTGCGCGATGGCGGTAACCCTGTGGATACAGAGTCCAGCTGCTTGATGCGACAGCAAAGGCCCCGTCGCCAACCCCGCCCACCATTGCATCCTCT
>NW_001865040.1:2111014-2144768 GCF_000002865.3 Monosiga brevicollis MX1 | reverse complement strand
GAGAGAGAGAGAGAGAGAGAGAGAGAGAGAGAGAGAGAGAGAGAGAGAGAGAGAGAGAGAGAGAGAGAGAGAGAGAGAGAGAGAGAGAGAGAGAGAGAGAGAGAGAGAGAGAGAGAGAGAGAGAGAAAGAAAAAACCGTCTGGGGCAAACACGCTCAGCCACATCCATGCTTATTCTTTTTCTCTTGTGACACTTGACGACATAGGTGCAAAAAGTGGCTCGCTCTGGGGCTGCCGAATTTGCTTGGCGCCATGAGGCTGAATTCGTCATTCTAGTGACGTCCGACGGCACTTTGCCTCCTGCTGCCACGCATCTTTTGGTACGTCCGCGTTATACAGCGCACATTCACTCGGCTGGGTCGAACTTGTCGTCTTGCTTCAGCCTCGGGCGGCCTGCTACTCTTGACAATCATCAATGCGTGACTAGGATGCGCTGATGAAATTCCACGGAGGCAAGGCGCTGCAATGTCCTATCAAACTACTCAAGGGTGGTTTTGAGGAGTTTCACAGCCTGTACGAGGCCTTTTGTACGGGCCCACCCTCCAAGCGCAAAGCAGACGTCGAGACCGTCGATCCCTTTGTCAATGGTGATGTTCCCACTATTGCAAGTATTGAGGCTGAGCGCGCCCAGCTTGAGCGTCAACGTCGCG
Organism: Monosiga brevicollis MX1; assembly: GCF_000002865.3. NCBI lineage: Eukaryota > Choanoflagellata > Craspedida > Salpingoecidae > Monosiga > Monosiga brevicollis. The sequence goes on along the minus strand of NW_001865040.1, from coordinate 2,144,119 downwards.
CAGCTGCCGAGCAGATTGAGCGCGAGCGTCAGGCTCGCGAGGCTGCTCTGGCCAGGGAACGCCAGCGTAAACTTGAGGTACGGCCCACCCCTGCTCGATGGTTCTCTCATAAGCCCTTGCCACGTAATTTTCGCTGTGCAAGGAAGAGATGCATCGTGTGTATGTGTATGTGTATGTGTGTGTGTGTGTGTGTGTGTTTCAACTACCCCTTTCCCACCTCAATCTTGTCTGCGTATAACATCCTAGCTGGAGCGTGAGCGTGAGGCTGAGGCAAAAGAGCGCGCCAAGGAGGAAGAAGCACGACGGCAAGCAGAAGTTGAGGCCCAACGACGCCAAGAGGCTGAGGATTTGGCCCGGCGTAAAGCCGTTGCCGAGGCCGAAGCTGCCTTGTTGGCCAAGCGTCAAGAAGTTGAGGAGGCCCGTGCGCGACGGGCTGAAGCCGTCCAGCAGCAACGGCAACGGGAGCTTGAAGAGCTCGAGCGACGTAAACGTGAAGAATTGGAAGCCGACTTGCATGCGGCACGTCAACGCGAAGCCGAGCAAGCTGCAGCTCGAGCACGTGAGCAACAGGCCCTTCAGCTCGAGCGCCAACGCCGAGCCAAGATTGAAGCTGATTTTCAAGCAGCCGCGTCCTCTATTCAGCGTCTTGAGCAAGAGTTGGCTCGCTCTGATCAAGACGCCCAAGTCAAATTGTCGGCCCTGGAGCGGCAGCATCATGACAAAATTGGGCAACTACAAAGGGCCCAAAAGCTCGCTGCCGAGGCACGGCGTGCTCCAAAGCCGGGTGCATCGACGTCTCCAGCTCGGCCGCCCAGTCAAGGCAGGGCCGACTTGAGCGCCGCATCGCCATCGCCTTTATCGGCAGCGCCATCAAGTGCCGTGCCACCATCGCGCCCAGCCCCCAAACCCCAGGCACCCACCAACGCAGCCATGTCCATGCCAGCGCGCCCGGCGCCTCAACCCAGCGCGCGCGCAGCTCCTGCGGCTGCGCGCCCACTCATTGATCGCAGTACCAAGCCCGATGGGGCCTTGTCGGGCCGGTATGTGCGCTCTTTGCTATTGCTCGTACTTGAGTCTGTGTCAGGGCTCTCTTTCCACCCCAAGGTTTCGAAAGGGTTCACAGTGTCACAGTGTCATGACCTTTACGTTGTTCAGCGCGTTGAGTGAGGTTTCATCGCAAGTCTTCACCGCTTCCTCTCATGGATATATACGCTCTCTCGTGTACATGTGCGCGCAATGGTTGGCCTATGTCATTTTGAACTCATCATAGGTCACACCCAGCCTTTCGCAAAGCACGCATGGACAGTATGCAAGTTGTCCACGCTGTGGGCACGTCATTGCCTGGTAAGATTGGAGGCGCTGGCAGCCACATTTGCGCAGCCTCTCGGCATGGATTTTAATAGCCTAGGCTATGGACTTATGCTGACACCCTTTTTGCGCGATTGTGGGCTGGTATTGGACTAGGTCTGCGCAACTTGGGTAACACGTGCTTCATGAACAGTGTTCTTCAGTGTCTTCTTTATGCGCGTCCATTGACCATGTACTTTACCCAAGTAAGACGAACGGCCCTGCACGCCTTTTCTGATTTTGCGTTGGCGCATGTGCGCCTCGCCTTCTTATCGACTGGAGCGTTGGTCGGCGCACAGCCATGGGTCTCATGTCGCTCTTACTTGCGCCAGGGTCGCTATCGCAAGGACCTCAACCGCACCAATCCCATGGGGTGCAAGGGCGAGCTAGCCGAAGAATATTCGGCGCTTGTGGTCGAGTTGAACAAGCGCTGTTATCGCTATTTGGCGCCCAAGTTTTTCAAGGCTACGCTGGCTTCCTTTGCGCCGCAGTTTGAGGGCACTCAACAGCAGGATGCTCAGGAGTTTGCTTCCTTCTTCCTGGATGGCTTGCATGAGGACTTGAATCGCGTTCGGAAGAAGGTTTGTGATTGCAACGTACTGAATTGGCGCACGTGTTTGCTGACCGCTGCCTGTTGGATCAGTCAGCATTGCAATGGCTGGCGACTCCATGCATGGTCTCACTTCGGGCTCAAATTGTGGTGCACTGGGGCGCATCTTTCAGCCGGTAATGCAAGAGCTCGAGTTGGATGGCATGCCCGATCACCTGGCCGCAGACAAGGCCTGGAATGAGTATCTGACACGCCACAACTCTATCATTGTGGACCTTTTCCAAGGCCAATATCGAAGCGCGATGCGCTGCTTGACTTGCGGCCACGAGTCGCTCAACTTTTCTCCATTCATGTTTCTCACGCTTCCTATTCCAGCCAATCCCAGTGTGGATATTCGGGCTTGTTTGCAAGAGTTTGTCCGTGCAGAGCGCGTCAATGGCTGGTACGTGCGACAATTCTGCAAAGTTCAAGCATTGGTCATCGTTTGTACTTTGTCTCGTCGAGAGGTTCTCTTGCCGTTGGGCATCTTCCATTCGAACGCATGCCAGTATGTTGCTCAAAACAGTGGTCACTATTTATAGGCGCTGTCCCAAGTGTAAATGCGCCCGGGATGCGTCCAAAACACTGAGCATTTGGCGCTTGCCTCCCTTGCTAATGATTCATCTCAAGCGCTTCACGTTCTCGGGCCCTTTTCGCGACAAGCTGTCGACTCGGGTGCGTACCACTTGCCAATCACGGGCTCACATGCCCTGCGTCTACTTCTCATCTCAATTTCTTCACGGTATCAATCGCTTACCATATGGGACGTGGGGTACTTTCCAATACGTGGCTGACAGGTTGATTTTCCTTTGACAAACCTGAAAATTCAAGACGGCGTGGCTGTATGTCGCACTTTGGCCTTTTTTTACCCATGATCAGCTCTGCACACGCGCGCTAGTGGATGTGCCGTTGTTTGTTGTATGGTCAATCTCATGTGACTTGACGGGGTTTCTGGCGCGCGCGCTCGCGCGCGTGTGTGTGTGTGTGTGGGATGCAGAATCCGAAACTTCAGGAGCAGAAGCGCGATTACAAGCTCTTTGGCGTGTCAAATCACTACGGCAACATGAGTGGAGGACACTATATTGCCTTTTGCCGAGACTTCCAGTCCCGTCGGTAGGTCTTGTAGTTATCAAGACTGATCCTTGTGGACCTTTTCCTTCGAGTTGAGCTCATGGTTCACATTTTTGTCGCTTGCAGGTGGTATAAGTTTGATGACTCGGCCGTGAGCCCAATGCCCGAGAGCCAGGTCTGCTCCAATGCTGCCTACTTGCTTTTTTACAGCTGTTTGGACTTTGATCATCTGGGCAACAGCTTTTAGTGTGTGCTGGTTATGGAAAAAGACGAATGTTGATTTCTTTCTTGTTCAGTTTGGGCGCAGTGCGTCCCCGGTGATCGCGTTGACCATATGCTTGGAGGACGAGAGGAAAGCGAGAAAAGGAAGGGAAGGAGCATGGGAAGGAATGAATAAGGAGACTCAGGAATTGATATGAGAAACGTCGTTGCTTTTGGACGAGTAGTCTAGTTCGTTTGCAGCAGGTGAACAAAGTGTCTTGGCCATCAGAAATCTGGGAGGGGGGAAAGAAACACGAAAGAGGACGAACAAACACATTGAAAGCCATTGTCCTGAGAGCATGCTCTGATCACGATGCATCGTCATCAAGCCGTGATCACGGTTCGCATGGCTCCGCTAACGAGCGTGTTCGTGTGTTTGGGCATTTAGTAAGCTTGACTCTCTTGGCGATCCATACGATCCAGGACGCGCACAAGGTTGCTCAGCTTTTCGTGCAGGGACTCGAGGGCAGAAAAGAGAATAAGCGGGGCAGGCAGGGCACCCGTGCTCTAATGACAGTGGGCAAAAAAAAAAAAAAGGTCATGGCAGCAGTGGGTTCGAGTGGTGCAAGAGTGACGAGGGCGGAAGGCGAAAGTGGGGATACATGAGACACACCTCGACTGTCATGAAGTAGGTGCTTGGCTTGCCCTTGTAGTCGTACTCGGCCTCGTGTTCCCCCTCGGGCAGTGTGGAAAACTGTGGTTGTAATAAACGGTCGGGGGGTGAGCTCACTGACAAGGTACCGAATGGCATGAGGGGGCTAGAGGCGGGAAATCGGAAGCTGTGTGAGCAGACCTCGCTCTTGGGCCACATGCTTGGCACCTCAAAAAACGTGTGGCGCAGTGCATTATCTGGATCGTATTCAAAAGCAATGCCCGCCGTTGGGCACCACTTTGCATGTTCCTGGAGACGGACGCAAAACGTGAGGCGGCAGGTCGGTGTTGGGAGAAAGCAGCGAAGCAAAGGTTGACGAGTGAGAACCAACCTTGCCAAAGCCCTTTTTCGCAAAGGCGGTTAGTTGAATGCGCTGACCCTTGGCCAATTTGCAAATCACAATTGGGTTGCGGATGTTGCTCTCCTCTCGCGCGGAAATCTACCTCAGCGTGTGATGAGGCATTGGGACAGAGGCAGGCGCAGAGATACAGGAGGGCAACAAGGGCGAAAGCAGACATGAATGGTGGCTTGGGCATCATGTGCATACCGGCTTGACCGCCATAAAGTCACCGGCCGCTTGTGAAATGAGGTCATCGGTTGTCACATGAGTCGGCTGCATGGTCAGCGCGAGTTTGATAAGAAAGCTTGCTCGCAGCAACAAAGGGGCAATCCTGGGCGAATGAACATTCAAAGCTTCAGACTATGTGCAGGTGTCACCTCTTCAGTGTGGCCTTCAACGTCGAGCGTGAGCATGACTTGGCAATGATCACATCCCATCTCGCAGAGCGTGCAATCCTACACGTGAAAAGGCCAAGCAGACCAAACAACAAGGCGCCAGTCGCGGCCCCAAAAGAGGTTTGGTTGGTGAGCAGGGGCGTGCGTGCGTATATGTCTGTGCACATGTGCATGAATATCAAGGAGATGGGCGGTGTGAGTGCATGAGCATCTGGGACGCACGCGGGGGTAGTAAAATTTGTCGGCGGCTTCTGAAGTCAAGGGGATGAGACCGAGTCGATGTGCAAGAAACTCGTCTATCAGAGCAGGGTGCGGCACATGGTGAGTGACAGAGTTGGGCCGGGTCGGGTAGCACCACGCGCGAAAGCACCGCACACGCATCTAACTGACCATGCAGAACGGAGGTGTTTTTGGCAATGTGCACGGCATCAATAGCCATGGTGGGAACCTCAGCAATCATGACTCTGCATGGTGGGCATGACGCAGACAGGCAAGGTCATGATCAGAGCGGATTCGGGCAGATTATGAGGATGACGGCAATAATCAAGAAATCTTGGGGTTGGAGGCAGGCAGGCAGGCAGGCAGGGAGGGACGGTGCGGCCCCGGCTCGGTGCGTACCGGCGAAAAGAGTTGGCTAGCGCCAGGTCGCAGCTTTTGAGGACAAAAGTGATTTCATCGTGATTGTGCTCCGTGACCTCGATGCGGGGCGAGCTGTTGAAGGTGGGGGCGAGGGCCATCTTTGCAAGTTCAAGCAAGGCTGATCTATCTTGATCACAGACTGTGCGGAGTGTGTGACTGCGCGCGCAGGACAGTAGCAGCGGCGGCCAACTTGGTCTTCAAACCGCAGGCACCAATTCCGGTTCGAATCCCGCTGCTTTTGCCTTTTCCCTTGTTCAAATGCACGCAGACTTGTACGCCAGGCCGGTCAGGTCCCTGACGACGAGGAGATGCTATAACGAACGATGGTCCCGCTAGCAGCGACAAAGATGACAGCGACAACGACGACGACGACGACGACGACGACGGTGGCTACGGTGGCGGCGACGGCGACGGCGTTGAATGACGGGGTCAGTCAGGAACCAACTGTCAGTTCTCGCATCGGCGTTGGTACACATTGACTGCTTTCGTCTACTGTACCACTTGACGCAACAGTACATGAGGTTGATGTAGATACAGGGATTTTAATTAATGTTTGCTGCGAGACTTATTGTCGTATAAATTAGGGTTATTGTTGTCAGCAATTTTATGCCAGGCACGGACGAGCGGTCGGACCGACGGCGGAACCGCCGGGATGGGACTCACGGCTGACTTTGCGATTGTGGTGATGACGCTGATTGTGGCCGTGGTGATTGGACCGCTGGCGTTGGAGATCTTCTTTACCATCGCTGATGGCTGTGGGTACAACCTGCGTGCCACCCGCTGGGGGCTGCGGCTTTCGGGTATCTTGGCCAAGTGAGTGATGCTGCTCGCCAGTTAACAGCGGTTGTCGCTTTGTCGTTGATGCCGAGTACCCGCGCTTGCGCCACCCTCATGTTGGGCCGGCAGCCAGGTCCAGCAACCACACTGCACTCCTTTCTTGTCGTTGTCGGTGTTTCCTTGTGCTTATTTTTTTTTTTTTTTTTTTTTTTTTTTTGAATATGGTTCTTACTCTGATTGCGTTTGCGATTGGGTCAGAGGGAGTGACGTGGGCGAGTACTGCGTGGCAGCTGCAACTGTAGTGATGGTGGGCCTGCCCATTTACCTGCACTACACCGAGTACATTCCCTTTTGGCGAGCCACTGCGCACCGTCATTACATGGAGCTCTTCCTGTACCATGTCTTGCCATCATTCTGGATCAACAGCAATATTGCCTCAAACTACATCATGGTAGTCACGTATCAATTGCAAACGACTGACTGACAGAGCCGGGACTGTCTGGCCTGCACCATGCCATTGATGCTGATGCTGATGCCGGCCGGTGATTGCTTTGTTGCCGTTCTGGTACGCCCCTGTTGCAGACCATGGTGACGGACCCGGGACGACCTCGAGCCGAGGAGGCATCGGCCACCGCCAAGTATGCCCCGCTCTCGCTTCTCCCCTATTCCCCGCCATCTTGTGTTTGTTTGGTATTGCCGCAAACAAAAGGGATAAGAATGCCGATCATGTCGAAGAAAAGCATGCACGGCAGTCGACAGAAAAACAAACAAACAAACCGCACAGGTCTGCTAGCCGGTGCCGGGGTTGACCAGTCTCTGGCTGGGTTGTTGACATAGGGTGTGCGGAGTTTGTCGTCTGCCCAAGCCACCACGCACGCATCATTGCAGCTCTTGTAAAAGATGCATTGTGCGCATGGATCATCATTGCCCTTTTACCGTGGGCTGCGTCGGTATGTTTGATGGGACGCCCATCCCCTCCTTGGTGGGATGACGGGAGTCAAGGGTGCATGCCAGCTTTCAAGCGAGCGGGTAAAACGCGTGTACTCTCTCTCATGGACACGACTTCTTCTTTTTGGCTCGTTGTGTCGCTATCATGCAGGGGAGGGAAACAATCATTTCTTCTTCATGTTTATCTTCTATGCCTGGGTGGCGACGGTGTATGCCACCTGGCTGTCGCTGCATCCCTACCAGTACTGCTTGCAGACAGAGACGGCGGCCGAGTTGGATGCGACACCATGCAACGACTGGACGCACGCCAAGCCACGGCTGCTGTTCCTGTCCTTGGCGAGCTTGGCCATCATGTCAGCTTTTCTCTTCTTCATCATGGTGCTGCGCTCCTTGGATCGAACCATCATTGAGTTTCTGAGCTTCCAGAGTGCCAATCGCCGCCGCGAACTGCTCGATGCCTACCGGCCCCGGGGCTTCTGGATCAATCACCAACGCCTGCTTGGGCCCGTTCAGTACTGGTGGCGCTGGCTCTTGCCGCTCCCCTTCTTGCACCGGGCCATCCCGCCCTACCATCCCGCGCCACCACCACTGGCTCGATGATTTCGCCATCGATAATGTCAGAACAAAATGGGGATGTCAGAGAAAAATAATTGAATAATAGATACCCACAAGTCGACTTGAAAACTGCATGTGTATATAAAGCGTGCGTTGTTCAGTTACCGGCATGACCACACTCTACAGGATCTTTTGTATAGTTGGTCTCCCGTCATCGTACTCCTACGTTGACAAACCCTAAACGCACGATGAAGATAGAGAGGTCCATCACCTGAGCGTGAGGCAGGATCATCGTCCTACTCCTTTGTGGGCAGGCGCTGATTCCTCGATGACCGTGCGCTACCGTATGGCTCTTCGTGAGCAACGGTAGCACTGGTGGTTGGATCATTCCGAATGCGCTTCTTCCTTTCTTATGAATTTCAAATGAAGTCTTAGACCCTATAGCTCGGCTGCATGAAGCAATCAGTTGGTTTTTGGAACTCACTCCTGGAAGGAGACAATAATGGTCCGTCTTGACTGTATTTTTGAGAACCCCCTTGAACTTTACATCCGGATCTTTTCGTCTTCCAGTCGTTGAAATTTTTCTCTTTTCGTTTTCCAGCATCAGAAGAGATCTTGTGGTGCTCTTCTGGTGCTCCGTGTCCGTGTCTGGTCCTCTGTGTCTGTGTCAGTGTGTGTCTTGAAGTGAGGCTCGTCGCCGGTGCCTGGGTGTCCGTGTACTGTAGCGAGATCAACGATGGCGTTGCCAACCTTTCGGTCCGCCTTTGCTACGCGCAAGGTACGGCGGAATGGCTGATGACTGCGACTCCAACGGCTTCTGGCGCCTTTTGGCCTTCCAACGTTCCTAATCTTGTCGTGTACCCAGGTCTTTCTATGCTTGTTGCAAGTCACCCTCCCTGTCTCACATGCTTTGACGTGGCCCATTAGTTTGATGCCGAGGCTGCCATTGCGGCCCGGCGCCAGTCAGAACAGGCCCACCGTCAGAATTGGCAGCAAACAGCCAATTATTTCCAGCGGGAAAACGTGCGCGCTGACAAGGTCGCCGTAAGTTTTTTTTTGTCTTGCCATCACCCCTCCGCCCCTTCCTCAGACGCGCCAATTTGCTTAAAAGACGCTGGCCAAGTGCCACCAGGGCTGAAAGCACCTTATCGCTCTTCGGGTCCCTTGCCGACAGGAATGGAACTCTTTACAATCCTTTCAGCGCAGCATGCGCTCGGCGCAAAACAGCATTCGCGATGAGATCAAACCTGAACGGTCTGCTCTGCCCGTGGTCTGCTCTGCCCGTGGTCTCCTCTGCCTGTGGTCTCCTCTGGCGTCGGTTCCTGCTCGCCAGCCTCATCATCTTAATGATTGTTGCATGGCACAGCTTGGCACAGCGACGCGATCGCCTTTCTCGGTTGTTGCAAATGGAAAAGTGCGCTGCCCAAAACCTTCGCCCGTATCTGCCTCTGCCCCCCTCCCCCCTCCCTCCTTTGCTCAGCACAATGGTTCCCGACGATTATCCTTGCAGCGTGGCATACGAGCAGGAGCTGCGGGACATCGGACCACCGCGCGAGGACTATCAAAGTATGCGGACGCGCCTGGCTGACCTCAAGCTCCAACGCGAGCAGGAACGGCGCCTCGAGGCTGAGTCTCGCCTCCATCAAGCATGGGCTGATAATGATCCGGTACACTGTTGCCTGCCACCCCTCATGTTGCCTGAGCTCACGAGTGTGTTTGCATGCCTGTGTGTGTTCCCACGCTCAATCTGCATCGCTCTCTTTTCCTCACAGGATATGCGTCAATTGCGCTCCAACCGCATGCGTGCCTACTATGAGACTCAACGCGAGCAGCAGGTGTTATCCGGCCTCCATCTCTTGACTTTATTGTTTTCTACTCGCTGATGTATTCTGCTGATGTACTTTTTTAGCCTCGGCCCGCCTAATGCCAAGCCAGACCTCATGTGTTTGGCATCCTGTTGCCAATAGGCTTCCGATCGTCGTGCAGACATTGAGGAAGAGCAGCGTGCAGCTGCAGCTGAGCGCCGTCGCTTGGAACTTGAAGCCGAGCGCGCGTAGGTGCCCCTCAATCGCACCCTGTCAGAGCCGTTCCTCTCCAACATGCATTCATACCAATTATTGCGACTTGTCGTAGACGCGAGGCTGACCTCGAACGCCAGCGTCGTCTCCGCGACAAAGAGCTTCAGCATCAGGAAGACCTCGACCGCCAAGTACAGCTGTACGTTCCATCTGCGCCCCATATAATTAGGTCGCGATCATCGTTCTTCGCCAAAGGTCGCTGGTCTCATTCTTCTTTTGATTAGGCTACGTGAGCGGGAGGCCGAGGCCGAGCGGCTGCGCCGCGAACATGACCAACTTCTGGTATGGTGCTGCTTTTCTGTCTAGCTTATCTCATCTTCTGGCCTTCTCAAGCCATGCCCACCTTTGTATCTGTCTGATTACAGCTGGAACAAGCTCGGCTATATGAGGAAGAGGAACGTCGCAAGCAGCGCGCGGCCCAAGAACAACAGGTATTCTAGACTCGTCCTCTCATTACCGTATTGCACAACGATCCGGTTGCTTCTCAGATTTGCCTTGGAACAACCTCAACCTACCCGCACATCTCCTCGCGTTCTACTGTTAGGCACACTACGGGCGTACTCTTCGTTCCCAACACAAAGCCGCCATGATGCGCCGGTCACGTCAGCTGCAGGAAGAGCTGGAAACTGATTTGCGGTCTGTTGCTCTTGCTTGCCGTCGTCGGTGCTTGGCGGTGCATCAGCAGTCTGCGCGTTTGCACACCGTAGGCACGGCATTTCGTGCTGCCGGGTTCATCCAGCTCAGTTGTTCTTGGTGCTTTGTAGAATGCTTGAGGCGCTGGCTGAAGCCGAGGCGCAGGACAAAGATCTCAAGCTGCAACGGTCCGTCACAAAGGCATTTGATCTGCTCGCCCTACTTTTGCTCTTGGCCAGAGTTGACAGCCCACACAACCAAGCCTTGGCTAATGTTCTCAATTTTTTTTTTTACAAACATGCAACTCTTTTTTGGGGAAAACGTCTCATGGAAAACGTCTCATGGATATGTCATCGTGATTGCCCCGATCGGGCGACACGCTGGCTTGGATCATCATAGACGCCAACGCGCCCAGGAGGATGTGGAATGGATGAAGGCAGAGACTCGCCGTCAACTGTTGCGTGAACGTCAACGAGAGCTTGAGTTTGAGGACCTGTATCGGTATGAATCGGCTTCCACTGACAGATTTCCTTGGGCCCGAGTGGATGAAAGCCAGAGCACATGGTTCCATATTCAACTCGGTCCTCACTATCTATCTCCTTGTCTTGGTAGTGACGAGGCGGCACGGGTATGGGCCAAGCAAGAGGCTGTTTGGGAGAAGGAGCAGCTTGCTCGAGAGCGCTTGATGCAGCAGGTAGGGGTGCTTTTGCAGAGCCAATTGATCGCAAGTCCGCTCAATCCAAGCCGGGGTTTCTGCCGTTTCATTGCTGTCTCAACCCTTCTCTTGAATTTGATACCTTTCTTCCTGCTTTAGGTGCTAGCTGAGCGTCAGGAGCAGATTGAGCACAAACTGGCCAAGGTCCGTAGTGCCCAGCAAGACCTGATTACTGATCGTGAGACGCTGCTGCGTGCGATCGACACGGCCCGTCAGGTACGCCCCATCAGCCACGATTTGCACTCGCATCTTCACTGAGCAGCTGGCTGGCTTTGCTTTCCTCACACGCACCGAAACCACTCGTATACAGCAAGAGGCCAAGGCGGAGGAGCAAGAGGCAGCGGCGCGACGCGACATGAAGTTGGCTTGGCAAGATCAGCTTGCTGCAAAGATGGCCCGCGAGCGGGCTCAAGAGCGCGAGGCGGCCGAAATCGAAGCCCTGCGTCTGTGCGTGTCCTGCATTTACCTATTTTTTTTTTTTTTTTAACCTTGCATGGATCAATTACTTTCTGCTCACCCTCGACCCCTGTCCCTACCCGCGTGCCTGCATTGCTACATCCCTTACATTTGCTTCGTTGCGCGCATCCTGCAGGCAAGAAGAGGCCACCCGCCGAGCGCGTGTGCAGTCGGAAACGGCACGCATCACCAATACCAGCTTTGAGCCCCCCCGCTTTGGTCGTCGTCGCATTCCATGGAATTAAGAGAAGGCTACTGGTGTATTGCCAGCGTAATAACACGCGTTAGCACCATCCGGCTGTCGTGCATGGTCTGACCCTTGCTTCTCCAAATTTAATCCGATGAAGCGATGCCAGAATGGATCCAATTCTTGATTCAACAACACGATCTGAATGATCAACAATTTTTTTTTGATGCGAATAACACCATCAAATCAGATCTTTCACTTTCCAATCTTGCTTGAGGGTGAAGCTTCCGACAAAATGGCAGCAGCTTCACTGCTCCGGTTTGACGAGCGCGTCGTCATTGTCACGGGGGCTGGAAACGGTGAGCTCGAAGATTCCTGGCGAATGGCCCTCTTGCATGCTCTCGGTGGAAACCCGGACGTGCTGGCACATGCTCACGATGATGCAACTGCTCAGGCTTGGGTCGCGAGTATGCGCTGGCCTTTGCGAAGCGGGGTGCGCGCGTCGTCGGTAAGTGGCCTCGCTTGGAATCCCGCCCTTTTTTTCAACTCCCCCCCAAGCCTTGTCCATACGCCACCGCAAGTGTTTCTCTGCCTTTTTGGCCTGCTGCTCCCCGAGTCGGGATCGTCTACTTTTGATAGCACTCACACTCTCGTCATCGAATTAATGGTCTGGTGTGCCAGTGAACGATCTAGGCGGCTCAGTCAGCGGCGATGGCTCATCAAATCGGGCAGCCGATACTGTGGTTGATGAGATTCGTGCAGCCGGTGGCACGGCCGTGGCCAATTACGACTCTGTTGTCAATGGCCAGGCTGTAGTGGACACTGCTATCAAGGTGGGCGGCTGCCGCAAGCAGTTGCTCTTCCACTGACTTTGCCTGGTCTTGCCTGATCTCGAGTGTTATCCTTTTGGTTTTGCGAGGTTAGGCATTTGGCCGCGTGGATGTGGTCGTCAACAACGCAGGAATCCTGCGGGATCGCTCCTTCAGCAAAATGACCGAGGGTGACTGGGATATCGTGCATCAGGTTTGCCGACACATCTGTGCTTTTCTGCCCCTTGCGGCTATCCTATAAAGGTCAAGCCAGCGCTGGTACCAACATGACCATGCGCATGCCTTTCTATTACACAGGTTCACCTCAAGGGCAGTTTTGCCGTGTCACGAGCGGCTTGGCCCCACATGCGCAAACAAAAATATGGCCGGTATGTTCCGCGCTTGCCAACTTGTTCCCTCAGGGTGGCCATTTCTGGCCTTTTGGCGGGCCCTCAGCCACATGGCCTGGTGTCTGCGTGGTAGCATCATCATGACGGCCTCAACGGCTGGAATCTACGGCAACTTTGGCCAGGTGCGACAAGCCCCTTACTCAGCAGCTTGAATCATCTCTGCTCCTGTTGAAGCTCGATGCAGGCTCGAGCCAATACCCCAACTTGGCTCATAAAATGCCGACATCCAATGTCATTTGCCATCACGTTTGATGGGAAAACAGGCCAACTATTCCGCTGCCAAGCTGGGCCTGGTTGGTCTCTCCAACACGCTGGCCTACGAGGGCGCCAAGTACAACATCCATTGCAACGCGCTAGTTCCCACTGCTGGCTCACGGTGTGTGTGTGTGTGTTCACCATGCCACGCGTGAAAGCTTTCTGGCCCCTCGGACGTTTGTTCTTGACTGTTTGACCCGGTCTTCGTGCTTGCCGTCTGTCATTCAGGTTGTCAGCATCGGTCATGCCTGAAGACTATGCCAATGCCATGAAGCCGGAGTACGTGGCACCGGTGGTGCTATTTCTTTGTCATGAAAGCTGCGAGGCCAACCGTGGTGTGTACGAGGTGGGTACAGCAAACTCAAGGCGGAATGTGTCCTGGCGCCAATCATCATTGCCATCAGTGTTGCCTGAGCAAGCTGGTGCTGATGTGTGTCAAACTTGTGTAGACTGGTGCTGGGTGGGTTGCAGCCCTCAAATGGCAGCGCACGGAGGGAGCCAAGCTTCAGTCCGCAGAGTCGTCCATCTCGCCGGAGAAAGGTGAGGGAGGTCTTAAAAAGCCCGTGCTGGTCTTGTGTGCCGTGCTGAGCATGCGCATGATGCTGATTTCCATTCGTTGGGGGTTCTGGACTCTAGTGCGTGACGTGTGGGATAGCATCAATGACTTTGCAACGGCGTCAACTGTCGACTCGATGAACGGTGCGCCCAGACTTGTCGCCTCTCCGCGTGCGCTACCCAGATGCACCTATTCTCAGTTGCATATGCCTTTGCCGCCTGAACTCATGGGTGGATTGTGTGTGGGTGTGTGTGTGTGTCGGGGGATCACGAGGGCAGACAGCACGCAGGCCAACGTTGCGGCGCTGGAGGCGGCAGCTGGACCAGGCGCCACCAAGGCGCGTCAGGTTGGTGGCAAAAGAGGCACTGCCAGCTTGGCGGCTAGCCCTGAAGCCAATGTGCAGCAGTTTGATCGCAAGCAGGCGCTGAGCCATCGCTTTCCAACCACTTCCTACGTGGTTTCGCCGCGCAATGCGGCTCTCTATGCCCTCAGTGGTACGGCTTGGGTTGCCATGAATTCCAACCTTGTATCGGTCGAAGTGTTTTGGCCTCGTCCGCGGTGGCTTGCGACCTTGGATGGTGGTGTGGTTTGCCTGCTTATGTGTGGTCTGCGTGCGTGTGACATCTTGGCGGGGTTATTTAGTGGGATGCAACCCCTCCGCCCACCCCGAGGAGCTGCGCTACGTGTATGAGGGTCACAGCGAGTTTGGCACGCTGCCCACCTTTGCTGTCATTCCTGCCCAGGTAGACAGCGGCCTGTATCGTTATTTAGTCTTGCAAAAAAGGACAAAGGCCACTTTGAGCAAGTGTCACGTGTGTTATGCCCTTGGGCTAATCATTGAGGCGACGTATGATTAGATGGCAACGAGCCAGGTGATGACCGGTTTGCCAGGCTTGCGCTTCAACCCCATGCAGCTCTTGCATGGAGAACAGAGCGTCACGATTCACCGGCCACTGCCTACAGAGGGTACGACAGCGTTTACACCAGCAACTTGGCAGCCTGTGAAGTGCTGTGTTCGTTGCCAGAGCTTAATCGTCTGGTCTTGCCCACAGGCAAACTCGTCTCTCAAGCTTCTTTCGTTGATATTCTCGACAAGGGTCGTGGTGCACTGGCCATTCTCAAGGGTGCGTGGCAGGCGGGGGGAAGAGCCCTCCTGTGGGCTCCCGTGTTTGTTGCGAGACGCCCGACTTGATGGCAGGGTAACGGCGTTCACTTGCATCTAACCTGGAGCTGCTGGCGGGTCAATATAGTGGAAACTCGTGCGGAGGCTGGCGAGCTGTTGGTCACCAATGTCTTCTCATTGTTCATCCGCGGCCTCGGCAACTTTGGAGGCCCCAGCACAAACGATGCAATTCCCGTATGTTGTTTGCTCGCTTGGCATTCTCCTTCTTGCTGGGCTTGAGTGATCTGAAAAGCTCGTTCTTGCTTGCATTGGCACACAACAGGGCAACGTGCCTGTGCCACAAGGGGCACCTACGCATGTGTTTTCCGAAAAAACTCCGACAAACCTGGCCGCGCTCTATCGCTTGACGGGCGACGTAAATCCCTTGCACATTGATCCAGAAATGGCCAAGGTGAGTGGGCACGCGTGAGTGCCCAAGAGGGCGCAAAGGACATGGCTGATCTTTTGTCAAAGAGCATGGGTTAGTTTGTCGATTCGTTCGTCGATGCAGCTGGTGACGGGCGATCCTGGCGTGACCCCTAGGTGGCGGGCTTTCAACAGCCTATTCTGCATGGGCTGTGTACATACGGCACGGCCGCGCGCCACGTGATTGCTCAGTGCTTGGGTGGTGATGCTTCGCGCGTGCACGTGGTTCGGGTGCGTAGTGGTGGTCGAAGAGCCGTCTTTCGCGCATGTGTTTGCTGATCTAGTTCCATCTCCGTGGGCATTGCTGATGGCTTTTTTTTTTTTTTTTTTTTTTTTTTTTTTTTTTTTACCGAGGCTACAGGGACGATTTGCGGCGCCGGTGTTTCCTGGCGAGACACTGGAGACATCGATGTGGGTGCGAAGCAGTCGCATCCACTTTCAGACCCGAGTGGTGGAGCGCGATGAGGTGGTGCTTTCTCACGGTTACGTGGACATCGTGCCGAGCTCTTCATCAAACCCTAGCGCGTCTTTGCCATCCAAGCCTGAGGTGCGGGTCGTGAAACCTCTTTGCAAAAACTGCGTGCATGTGTGCATGCGTGCGTGTGCGCGTGAGCGGGGCTGGACACGGCGTCCTTCTGATATTTTCATCTCTTCTCTTAAAATGCGCGCTTCGGCTTCGTAGGTGGTGGAGGTCTTTGAGCGCATGCAGGCCAATCTCTCGCAGGAGTTGGTGCGCCAGGTCAATGCTGTCTTTACGTTTGCCCTCAAGTCGGCACAAGGTATGCGGTCCATGAATGGCGCACGGGCATGTACACGTGTGTGTGTGTGTGTGTGCGCGCGCATGACTGACACATGGACGGGTGAATGTGATGTTGTGATAATGTGGGCGTACAGGTTCAGATTCACGCTGGGTGGTGGATCTCAAGTCGGGCGCCGGTGCCATTCACCCGCCGGGAGCCCAGCTTGAAGGATTAAAAGTGGACACGACGTTGAAACTGAGTGAGGACGACTTTGTCAAGTTGGCGCGGGGCCAGCTGAATGCCATGCAAGCCTTTATGCAAAACAAACTCAAAGTCTCGGGCAACATGATGCTGGCACAAAAGTTGTCTGGTCTTTTTCAAACCCAGGCCAAGCTGTGAGCTCCTGCCTGTCCTTCTTCATTGTTAATGGTACCGGGCCTGCCATCAATGAGATGCTCCAAGAGGCATTGCGAGGCTCACGTTGGCTCTTCAAGTAACGTTTTAACAAATTGAATGAGCCTGACAACATTGGTGCTGTGTTACGCGACAAAGTGTGCCAGGATGGATTGGCCGACGACACGTGCGTGTCAAAGGGTGGACGGGCGTACTTGTCGCAGCATCGGATGACCGGGGGGTGCCAGAGCACGGCCCAATCACAAAACGGCCCAGGACGCGTTGCAAAGGAATGCAAGGCATGGGAACCGGTTTTGCTTGGGCAAGTTGGTGAAACCACACAGCCTGTGATTTCTGTTCATTGCTTGACGTCTTGGTTGATGGATCAGACCAATTCTCATCTGCACGTCTACGTTTTTTTGAAGAACCCATGCGATCCATGCCTCAGGCACCAGCTCGCGAGGCGGCACCCGTCCCACTGACTGCCGTTTCCTTCCCAACCAAGCGCCGCCCAAACACGAACGTGATGACGCACAAGAGAAACACAAGTGTCATGACGAACAGTTGCGTCAAGTGAAGTACGGAATCAAAGTGGCTTCACTGCAATGTCAGACAAAGAAACCGGTTTGGCGTGACGGATTTGTGTTGGAAGGTCGCAGTGAGAGGGGGGGTCAGTTGGCAACCATAGGAACACAGAACGGTCACATTATGGAAACCGGCGTTGCTGTGGCGTCTCGGATCGGCTCCTGGTGTCCGGCCTCTGGGTCTTCGGACCTTGATCGCCGTCGTCGTTGCTGCCAAGGAATCATGGCAGGGGACTCAGCTGGCTCGGTTGGTTCAGGCTCTCTCTCCCAGGCGCCGCTCAACTGGTCGTCAGCAATAGCATCAGGGGTTGGTAGGGGCAGGGGTCGCAAATAAAGGAAAACCATTGGTTAACTGGTCACTGAACCAGCTCTCGCGTCCGTCGCCGCTCCCTCGTGCGCGCACAATGGTCTTATAGCTTTTCTTATGAGCTTGACCGACTGGCATTTTTCTTCTTGGCCGATCAGCCTTGATTCAACAAGCCACCCAGCGATTCAAAACCACTGCAGCGCCCTTCCGCTGCCATATCACCATATCATGATGATGATGCTGACGCCAACAACCAAGCTCGTGGCGACTGCCACTGCGGCTTCCGCCAAAGCTGCTCTGGCCGCTCCGGTCGCGCTGCCCATCCTTTCCCGAGCCTTCCATGCCTCGGCCCCAAGCCACAACGCTGCCCCTCAATTCGACGCCAACACTGCCAAAGAGCAGAGTGCCCCTCTCCGCCACTTTCGCCTTTCCACTCAAAAGCACCCGCTCTATGAGAACAAGGATAAGGATGGCAAGCCCGGTATGTTTACTTCTTCTTCTTCTGTCTTTGGGACCTTCGTCTGGCACGTTCATCCACTCGCAGCTCTCAGTTTTGCCAACCTCATGCGGGCTGCTCTTACGATACTTTCTCTGGCTTTAGTTTGGATCAACCCGAGCGACAACAAGGTTTGGTCTGAGGAGGAGGTCATGAGGTAAGCTTTCAACCCAAAGGCGTTGGTGTCTGGATCGCATTGGCCACTCCCTTCTGACCTGCCTAACTTGCTCTGTGCCGCTACCGTGCAGTGTGCAGCAAACACATATTGAACCCAAGGACCTTTCTGATCGCGTGGCCCTAACGGCCATTCGCATCATCCGCAAGGGGTTCGACTTTTTCAGCGGCTACATGTTTGGCCCCATCAACGAGACCAAATTTCTGCGTCGTGCCATCTTCCTCGAAACAGTCGCGGGCATTCCTGGCATGGTGGCGGGCTCCTTGCGTCATCTTCGCTCCCTGCGTGGCATGCAACGTGACAACGGCTGGATCCACACTCTTCTTGAAGAAGCCGAAAACGAGCGCATGCACCTTCTCACCTTCACCAAGGTCAAGCAACCTGGCATCATCTTCCGCAGCATGGTCCTCGCCGCTCAAGGCATCATGTGGAACGCCTACTTTGTTGCCTACCTCGTTTCCCCCCGCACCTGCCACCGCTTCATTGGCTACCTTGAAGAAGAGGCCGTCAAGACTTACAGTCATGCCATTGAGGCTCTGGACAAGGGCATGATGCCCACCTGGAATAACAAGGAGGCTCCCGAGATTGCCAAAACCTACTGGGGCCTGGCTGATGATGCTCTCATGCGTGATGTCCTCCTCGCCGTGCGTGCCGACGAAGCCAACCATCGCGACGTGAATCACACGCTCAGTACCCTCAAAACGGATGCCACCAATCCTTACGTCAACCTCAAGTGAGCCAGTGTTGTGACTGTCATCTTAACCAAATCAAGCCGATCGCGGCTTGCAGCTTCTCCTACTTTTTTCCACCTAGTCACCTAGGTCACGCTAACCTAATGTTTCCGAATCTTATCCCTCTTATGTTCTGTACACGAGTTGCATATAATTCATTTTTTCGCCATCCCTTCTCAATCCTCGACCCTTGGTGCGTGAGTTGGCTGAGGCAGTGGATAATTCCAATGTAATCTGTCGTTTTGAAGATCAACTCTAGTAGCGCATGGAATCGCTTATGGCACAACAACAGACAAGACAAGAGAAAAAAAAAACACCTTTGTGCGCTGCCGTGAAGTATTCTTACGAGCGGAAGGAGCCTGGCCAATGTCAGTGGTCAAACCAAACACCGGACCGTGAACATGGAATGCACGCGACCACACGAGCTCAAGCGCAGGAAGGCTAGGCACGCATTTAGTTGTTGGCGAGCTGGCGCAGCTGGTTGAGATACTGATACAGGCCCAGCTCCGTCGCCCCCTTGGCTTCGCCCAAGTACACGTAGCGTGACGCAATAAAGGCCGAGAAACGGGCCTTGAGGTAGCTCTCAGGCAGGCGACGCTCCAGCTCCTCAACGGACACGACCTTTTGCAGGGTCTGGGGAATGGACTGGCGCATGACCTGAAGTATATCCAAACGAAAACAGGCATCCAGCGTGAGCAAAGCCCGGGACACGGGCAGAATGAGCAACGTTGATGGTGCATGGAACACATTATCTTACAAAGCGGCGCAGCTGAGCATCGTCAAAGAGATCAGAACATTCAATGTCATCCTTGAGCTTGACAATGCGCTGGCTAAGTGTGTCGCTAGCCTGACACAGAGGCTTTTTGGAGTTCTCCTTCACCATCCACAGGCGCTCAAACTCCATGTCGGCATTGTCTTGGATATGCTGCTGCACATCCTTCACGTAATCGGTGTAGAACTGAGGCTCTGTCTCCTCAACGCACATGTGCTGCTTAAACTCGTCATCTAGCCCCAGCGTCCATGATAAAGCATGGTGAGGTCAGCATACAAACACCACCATGGGTTACTGCAAAGCACCTCAATCCAGCACACAAAAACAAACAAATAAACAAACAAACGTTGCGCCAAGCAATTTGACAAACCGGTCAGTGCCAAAGCCGCGAGCACTTCGAGCGAGGACGAGGTCACGCCGCCCTTATTTGCACTATAAACGCGAGATGGTCAGAATATCAGTTCAGGCAGCCCATGCCACAATCAAAACGAGCCATGCGGCAAAAAGCCAGACAGCGTCAGCAAGGCCCACAAATCTCACCTGGCGTCCTTGACGACGACGACACCAGCAGCCTCGAGTTGGAGACGAGCCTCTTGGGTGAAGAAGAGGTTGGCACCCTCAACAATGTACGAGAAGCGCAGGTTGTCCTTTTGGTCATAGCAAAATGTCTTCCAGTTCGACTCGTTGACGGCTGCCGGACGACCGCCGCAGGGCACAAAAAAGTCGGCGTGCAGGTCGGGCAGGAGATGGTAGTTGTTGCGAAACTGCAGGCCCGACTCAATGATTTGACCCGACGGTAACTTGACATCGGTATCATCAACGAGCACTCGGTAGCCTTGGGCGGAAAGCAGGCTAATATCAAAGTTGGACACGGGCAAACGGGGCTTGTGGCAGGCCAAGCGGCGCAACTCCTGAAGGTTGATGCCTTCCGGATCAAAGAGCACGCCCGAGCCGTCAACGATAGCCACGGTCTTTTCATTGCCGAGCTTAATCTCGTTGCTGCCCAGGTCACCGTCCGGGCCGCCAGTCTACAAATGTTGGTCATCATCGTTCATCGTCACGTGAATGGGGGGTCGCAGGTCGCAAAGAGGCACAGAGGTAGCGCTTCGACGAGTATGTAGCGGGGAAGCATGAGACGCACCTGGACCTTGGTACAGGCCGTGCCCTCGAGGCTCAGCTTGCGCTGGATGCCGGTGACGTAGGCACGAACTGAGCGTGTGGTCATGCCATACAAGTCGTGCGGGATGCCACCCATGTTGGTGCTCTTGCCGGTGGTGAAGCCCTTCCAATAAGGGTAACCACGCTTCTTGGCATGCAGTGAGGCCCAGTCCATGAGGTCTGCGGTGCCCTCGTCAGGGCCCAAGAACAGCAGCTATGTGGGGCACCAGACAAAGTTGTTCCGGATTGAGTTGCCGAGAGCAAGAGTATCAAAGCGCTGAAGAGCTGGGCGCCAGGGTGTGATGCATTCATTACCTCGGGTTGGCTGTAGTGTTGCACGGTCATTTCATTGGGGAGCATCAGGTCCAAAAGAGCGTCAATGTACTTTTTAAAGGCGGTCACACCCTGTGTCTGGTGGTGGAGTCCAAGAAGGATCACACCCTTGCTGCCACCCTCGGGCAGGTCTTTGTTCTTGCGCTGCTGCGTACTGGCAAGGTTGAAGCACTCGTCGAACAGGTTGCTCACGTTGGTCGAGTAAGCCTGTGGGTAGCGAGACTGAACCAAGCGGATGCCGCCGCGGGCCACGTCGCGGAAGCGAATGTGGAAGCCGCGAAACTCGGCTCCAATGACCATGAAGATGCCAAAGGGACGTTGCGTGTAGACGGTGCCGGACAGGAAATCCGGGTTCAAGCGGAAGGCCAGCGCCGTCTTGCTAGGGCGATAGAAGTTGGTCTGTTTCAGGTGCACATGGCCGTGAGCGTGCCAAAACACAAGCACGTAAAGCACGTAAGGCATATAAGACTGAGCCAGGCCACCCTAAAGCTTGGCCGATCAGTTCCCTTTTCAAGCTCTCGGGCTGCTAAACAACAGGCTACGCACCTTGAGAATGTGGGTATTGAAGGACAGGAAAGCCGTGAACACAGCCTGCTCAAGATCTGTGTGGCAGGTACGCTTGATGTGCGCGAGCTCAGCTGCCTGATCCTGATCCAAGCCCAGGCTGGCTGCGCAGTAGGAAGGCAGAGTGACAAAGGCAGGCAAAACCGTCAGACTTGAAGTGATATTTTTTTTTTCTGTGCTGACACATGGCACACTCAAAGGTTGCCGGCCTTACTTGTGCGGCTGCCGGTGGACTGTTGTTCGTCAGCCTCGAGCGAGGATGGTCGGTGGCGGCGGGCAAAATCGGCATACAAGTGTTTGACCAAATCCTTCTGGGCAAAAATGGCTTCTTGAATGCTGCCTTCGTTAAAGGCATGGGTCTGGAAGGCAACTCGAAGTTCCGAAAGGGCCGAAGCAGCCGAGTCCCCCGCGTGGCGCAAAAGCTCGCTGAGCTGCTGATGGGCCGCCTGGCCACGGTTCAGAAAATGAAAGGCAAACTTCCAGGCGCAGAAGGCATAGGCCACTTCCTCCGCGCTGAGCACCGAGGAGCTGAGCAGCGGGGTCAGGCTGTGCGAGGGCAGGACGTAATGGAGGCTAATGTCGCGTAGCATGCACTTGACACGCGTCTCAAAGCTGTTGACGGGCGAGTGAGAGCGCTCGCCGTCATCGATAATGGCTGTCAAGGGACGCAAGTAAAAGCTGTAGACCACGACGCCATTGGCAAAGGTCTCGACCGCCTTGGAGCTGGCAAAGAGGTTGTGGAAGCGGTAGACGTTGGGCACACTGTATTCGGATGACGAGGCATTGCCCATGAGAAGATGCGCGATGGGAAAACAAGGAAGACGGGTTGTGGGGAAGGGAGTGTATACAAGTCGGTGTGGATACGCACCCAACGAAAAAGCCCGCGCCATCATCGCGGAGGTGGGCGACCATGACAAGGGTGCTCTTCTCGCCTTCTGAGTCGATCACGTCCGAGTACGACTTGATGGCGTAGCCATGGTTATCCATCACCTGGTTCATGACTTCCTGCAAGCGGCCAAAAGCGCAAGGGCAGGACATTGGGCACATGTGTGTGGTGTCAGCGTGGTGTAAGTGGTTTCAAACGTGTACATGTGTACATGTGTGCGTGCGTGCGTGCGTGCGTGCGTGCGTGTGCAGGAGCGTGCTTCGTAAAGCTTGATCAATGTTTGAGGCAAAGGTGAGATGGGCGAGGGCGAACCTGGTAGCGCTCGAGCGAGTCTGCGTCGCACTGCTTGAGAAAGTTGGTGTCCGCAAGCTTGCGGATGTCGCGCTCGTTCTCATCCACGTCGGTGGTCTCAAAAACGGGAGCTTGCAAAAAGTACAAGCGAAGGTGGACCTTGGACTTGGGGTCGACGGGGCGCTTGGAGCGAAAGGCTTGCAGGCGCCAGATCTCCGATGAGACAGGCTTTTCGGACATCATGCGATCACGCTTGTGATGCTCCAGGTGGGTCTCATAAGCACTCTTGCCACGACCACCGCCAT
The DNA here is from genome assembly GCF_000002865.3 of Monosiga brevicollis MX1. NCBI lineage: Eukaryota > Choanoflagellata > Craspedida > Salpingoecidae > Monosiga > Monosiga brevicollis. The sequence goes on along the minus strand of NW_001865040.1, from coordinate 2,121,123 downwards.
CGGCTTGGCGGAGTTGCTGCTTGCCGGTCAAATATCTGGCAATGCCAGCGGGCAATGAGATGCCGCAGCGGAGTCACACTCGGTCAGGCACATCGTTTGGCTGGGACAAGCCAGAGCTGTGGAAGCTTACTTGCGCTCAATGTACTGCTCTGTGACAAAGACGGGCGACTCTTGCTTGCCGACATGGCGCATACGCATTTGCCCATCGTTGCCAACGTTGACAAAGGAGCGCGTGATGAGCAGGGCAGATGACTAAAAACCAAACCAAGCAAGGCAGGGATGAGCGGCGGAGATGTAAGTGAGGCGGGGAGGCTTGCGGCTCAAAGGTGGGTAGCGGGAAGAGCAGCAAAGGGCATACCGAGCTTTCGTTGCGCACGTTGATGTTGAGCGCATCATTATTGGCCTCGGCAACGGTCTTGGCGCCCTGTATTGATCGACAGAGATCTTAGAATGAGCGAACGATAAGACACGGGTGGGGCGAGGTGTGCTGTTGGGGAGCCTAGTGGGAGCCTGAAGCACGCACCAAGTAGTTGAGCACATGCTTCGCGATGCGCGAGGCGGACATGGACTGAAAGTAATAGTCGGGCAGGCCAACGTCGTTGAACCACTTGCCCACCTAGACTCGAGGAGACATGGCGTGAGTCGAGGTGCTAGATGGGTCTTGACGAATGGAAGCGAGACAGCAAGGCATACGCACCTGCTCTTCGAGGCAAGCGGAGCTGAATTGGGTTTCACTTTGCTGCAGCTGGGCGAGCACTTGATCTTTGGTGACGGCCATGTTGCCTAATATCTGTATGATGGCACGAGTAGAAAATGTCGTGAGGCCACGCGGTCCCACAGACACGGTATCGTCGCGCCTGCTGTGAGAACAAGCAAGCTTGACTGGAGCAAAGAACCAACCTGTTGCGTTCCAGCTTTTGGCACGGCGTGGTCAAAGGGTTTGGTCTTGTTTTTGAAACTTTGGACCCGTGAGATGAAATTGCGAAACGAGAACCGGGGCGAAGACAGACCGCACAGCGGATTCCAACAGTGAGTGAGGGCCTGCTGACTTGGCTGACTGGCGAAATCTCCAGCACGTTGGGCAACGCCAACGCCACGCCACACCCCATTGGTTGGACCAACGTCCCATCACACACGCACCTGTGTTTGTTTGTTCTTTCGGAAAAAAAAAAAGAGAGAAAGGAGAAGCCAGACAGACACTGGGACAGTCGGGAGGGGGAAATGGCACCGGATCGAGAGAGCGAGAGAGAGCAAGAGAGCAAGAGAGAGAGAGAGCAAGAGAGAGAGAAGCTGGCGCGGTGGTGGAGGTTACTGTGTCGTAATGCCTAGTGTCATGTCGCAATCCACGGGAGTAATGTTGTAATGGTGTGTGTGTGATGGTGTGCGTTGTTGTCGTCGTCCACAACACACCCAAAGCACCACACAAGCACCACACCACCATCACACTTGTGTGCTGTTTGTAGCTGTGGTGTGGCTTGTGTTTGGCACACATGCGGTGTACATCGGCACACGTATAGCACACACATGGCTGGGCACGGTGATGTAATCGGATGATGTACACGTGGTAGCGGGGAGCGTCGGCCTTACACTTGGTTGCGGGCTGGAAGGCTCCAACAACGCAAGCAACACAGGGAACGAAGATTTTGATCAGACTGTTGCCTTCATCTTCAAACCTCGATTTTTAAACTTTTGCGACCAAAACAACCTGGCTTTCGGCTCGATGCTCCGGCGCCACCTCGGCAAGATCAAGTATGGTGGCGAGGAGAAGATCAATGTCATGACTGCCGTCCTCATGACCCGAGATGATATGCAGCCGCACGCCGAGGTTTGCCAGCCTGCGCGTTACAGCCACACAACATGGTCAGGGCAAAGACACCAGCAAACGTGATAACCCAGCACAGGGAGGGCTGCTTACCGCTCCTCATCACAAACAACCTGTGTAGTTGTACTCGCGACCACCTGCATGTGCAGCCAAGCGAAACCAAATGAACAGCTCAAGGCCACACTCAAGTCCCCAGCCAAGAGCAACAGCGGCCAAAAGGGGCGGGGCTTAACGCAGGGCTGCCTCAAACGCACGTCTGTGACATATTCTGAAATAGATGAGACATCCCGGCCTCCACAGAGCCGTGCAATCTCCGTCACGTAGCCTGATGCAGGTATATCTCCAGACTCGCGATCATTGCGACTATTTAACAGCAAGACCTGCGGACAGAGCCACATGCACACGAAGAGGCAGCGAGGTTAGACACGCACATCATAAGTCCTTACAGGTAGACGGGCTGGGGCAGTGCCAATCGTTCGACCACAGCATATACCCACCTTTCGACACGGGCGCTGGGCGATGGTCGGGCCAACACCACCGACGACCAACGAGGCCCCGATCGACGTATACAGCGAGCCCATGGAATAGACAATCTCAACCCAGCAAACGTTCGAGTTGAGTCAGCACTTTGGCGGCAGCCCCACAGTTTAAGCAAAACAACAACAATGACAGCAACAACAGCAACAACACAACGATAGCAAACACAGCACGCTTGCCGGATGGGGGGAGGCAGGGGAAGCTCACGTGCAAGGGCTACTGATTCAGGTACATACCATGTCAGCGCCTCGCAATTGCTCTGCAACCTCTTGATCCATGGCCAGCTTCACCTCCTAAGTCGGGCAACAGCCACCAAAGCAATTGGGTGAATCCAAACTGACGATTCATTCGTCGCCAGCGCATGGCATGATGGCTGCAGTCAGAGGCGATCATGAACTCAACAAAAAAAACCAAAGAAAGAAAAATCAACAAATAAAAGCAACAACAACTGTAGCCGTGCCTGGTCCCACTGATTCACATAGAAGAGACGCTCAATCGGTGACTGAAGCCGAGAATCAGTGCCTACTGCTTTGTCCACCTGCGCAAAGCAACGCAGAAACGGAAGCATTGAATCTGATGAGGTTTGTAATCAACCAACGTCCGGCATGGGCCCGAGCAGGGGGTGTCCTATCGTGGCGTGATAGCCATGGCGCAGAGCAAGCAAGTCAACAAAAGCCCACCTGTGTGCCTGGGTGGCTGATCTCGTTTTGCCCAAACACCTGGATGGCAGCCCGTGAATCAAATTCTTCAAAGGCGGAATTTGGCGCTCGGTCGCGCGTCAACGCTAGGGGTTAAGCTCGGCACAGTGCTCGCATACCTGGGTGCCATTGGTCAGCGCACATCCTAGGGTGAGGGTGTGGTGTGTGTTGATGACAGGCAACACCTTGGTCACGGAAGGGATTCCGGCCACGGATTTCCTGGCCGAGAAAGATCATGCTTGATGAGTGGGGTCCATGGCAGGCAAAGGGACACCGGCTCGTGCAGCCAGGCACTGTTGTACCAGAGATGGACAGCACTTTTGAGCGAGTGGAAGAATTTGCGGGCCCCGGTAAAGAAGCAGTTGCCGATGCTGGCCCCACGAAAGTCAAACGGGGGCTCGTCCATGCCTAGATACGCATGCACATTAGGTCAGCAGCAGGGTTGAAGCTCTCTCCCGCCTCTCCGTCGCCTCCACCGCCGCTGCATGTGGACATTGTACGGACCTCTAGCATTGTGCGCGGGTACGCCGCTCGCTTGGAGGATGCTGGAGTTGAATTGGAGCAAGAAAGAGCGTATAATATGCTTGTAGGCATCCGATACGCCGATCCACAGCTCATGGGAGCCCTGTCAGTGTCAACGTTTTTTTTTTTAAGCGCAGAGCGGCATGACTTGGAGCCAATCGCAAGGGACCCCAAGCTGTGTAGCGTCCTACCTCTACAATGGCCAACCATTGCTCGCGCGCTTCCGCTGTGACATGAGGCAGGCGGTGCTGCAGGAGACTCAGTACGGCTCGCTGCTCGGGAGTGTCTTCTCGGGCCAGACGGAGGAGTCGGGACCGGATGTCGCCAATGGCCGGCCCCCCCAGGATGCGGAGGATTTCCGCTGTACTGCCGCCGTCGTCCGAGACAGGCAAGCAATAGCTCACGTGGGCATAGATCTTGGCCAGCTCCCTGCACATGACAGCAAGTGAGCAAGATGTGTGCGCATGCAAACTTCTGCTTTGCGTCAACGCAGCCGCTGGGCGTCTACAACGTACCGTGATGCATCGTTAAAGGCCGAGCCACCTGTAAAGAAGAAAATGCGTGCGGGCGTGACCTCCTCAGCCCCCTCAAGTGAAGCTGTCTGGCTTGCCTCAGCCGGTGGGGAGCCTGCTGCAACGCCAGCCATCTGTCGCGTTCATTCGCGTCGAGGCTCCACTGCCACCTTTATTTGATACAAGCAAGCAATCCTCAAAAATTTGCCAAAACTGCATCAGAAAACACCCCTCCTTTTTGTTTTTTTTTGGCGGGAAATGTCTGTTTTGTCGACAAATCACAACTACAGGTTGCCCTTCCAACAAGAACTCGTACGTGTACCAAGATGTTTCGTCGCAATAAAAAGGAGAAAGGGTCTTGCAGGCAATGGAGTTGAATCCTCAGTGTTCACGTCTGTATGAGGTGGTGGACAGCAGGGAGACATTTGCAAACGGGCGATTGGCCAGTACAAGTTGCTCGGTATCGGATTTTGTGCTTTGACTCTCCCAACTCTGGGATTAGCAGCACCATGGGTGGCCGCCGCGAAAGCGCTGTCCGCTTGCTTGAGCAACTGCAGCAGCAAGGTCCGTTCCACTGCACCTCGTTGGTAGCCCTGCCCCCATGACCCAGGATCATGTTATACTCGTGTTGGTTAAAACCAAATGCTATTGGTTCACCAGACGCCTCGGCAAGCTTTACGGCACAACGCATCGAGCAGCTGAATGTTGATCTGGCTCAGGTCGAGCGCGAGCAGCGCGAGCTTCAGCAGCGTATTGAGGTGCTGAGCGCCCGTCGAACGCATCTTGACAGCGAGGCAGCGCGGATCGAGCAAAAAATCACCGCCGAACAAGTCCAGCTCCAAACGTGCGTGCCGATGCCCAGTCCATTGCCCTGTCCCATCTAGACATGCCTTGCTTAAACTTATCAAACTAATCGAACGGATTCTCCCGTCCTTGGCCGCAGCTCGACCACGCAATGTGATCATGTGACTCAGCAATGCCTCGACACGCAGCGCAAGGTCTTGCGCCTCATTCACATGTACCAGAAGCAAAGGTATGAATGGCACGGGTGCAACGCTTCCAAGACTCGGGCGTTGTGTGCTAAGCTATCTCATCCTCATCTTGTCTCTGGTACAGCCTGCGCACCACCCTCCCCACTGCGCTTCAACAGGAGCTGACGCAGCAAGAGCCTCATCTGGCAGCACGCGTGTGTCAGCTTGCTGCGGAGGGCGATGGCCCAGCTGACCTCTTGCCCGAGCTTGACATGGCCACCCTGCTGGCCGATCTCAGTGCGTAATGCACGTTGGTGCTGACTGCTGAGCTAGCTTGAGAGACGCTGTCCATTGACTTATGTATGCCGTCTGTTTGTATGACAATCGCGGTGGACTCTGGTGCTTGGGCATCGCCTCTGCGTGGACATGTACCGTCATCTGTGTCTCAGCCCTTGTTGACTCGGGGCAGCCTGAGGTCAAAGAAGCACCAAGCAATGTCGACGAACCTGTTGCAACAGCCGAGCAAGCCCCGCAGCATGGCGCCGACCCACCAGACATGCAAGCCCCACGCGTGGCCTCACCTGTACAGGAAAATCGCGACCAAGCTGACAGCCCCGCAAGCAGCCCCCGGCTCCAAGAAGAGCCCAGCTGCATCGTAGCGCCCACATCCACATCACTGCCCAAACCCGAGCCCAAATCGGTGCCTACCACTCCGAGAAGCGATCCATCGCCGAGAGCGCTGGGCATGAACATGGACCGCCCCAATGAGGCGCAGAGCCTTCCTACCTCACCATCCAAGCGCACGGAGCGCCCACCACTCTCTGTGCCCCCATTACCCTCGCCCAAGCGCTCCTTTGCCACGCCTTCCTTGAACCAAACGCCAGCACTGGTGAGTGCCGTTGGTATGAAGCATCGGGCACCAACATGCAAACCTGAAGCTAATCTCTTCTGGCCCTGGCAGCAGCTCGTCCCGGCAGATCGATACACCCCCATGGCATTTGCGTCGCCGCGCCTGCCGAGCACACCCGTGGCTGGTCTGACTGCTACGAGTCACGGTCGATCCGCTGCAGCCACGCACGCAGCTCCATCGACGAGACAAGCAGCAGTTCTAGACCTTTTTCGTGATCCGCAGCCAAACCAGGATTCAGGGGCTTTTGCCGATGCCGTCTTTGATTTGGGCAATAGCTTTGCTGGTGGAACGGAACAAAAGACCTTTGGTGAGGGTGGCTTTCTGCAGGACGGCACCCCTGCTGCGGGCGAAGGTTCGGCCTTGCGTTTGTTCTGACGTCGAAAGCTAATGGTGCTCAATGCTCTCGACGCTGGACGCACGCATCGTGCAAAGGCACCGAAGCACAAGTAAGGGAGTCAAGTGCAGATCAATTTGAAGCGTCAAATCGAAGGAAAAAAAAAAAAGGTCGTAGGATTGCAGGCTGCTTGTAACAGACAGGTGTGGTACTGAGTGGTCCCTTTTGCCAACCGCATTGAATCTAAGCAGTGGGTCAAGGACTGAGCTTTGGGAAAGCAAGCTGCTGCTTAGCGCAGCCCTGTGGCAAAAGCAACAAGAGTGCAAGCTCGCGTAGCCGGCCTGGTGCGAACAAAGGAGGGTTTGAAGCCTGGCATGTCGACCTGGAAAGCATTGCGGATGCCTGCCAAGAGCAATACTGTGGCATGCTGACTGGCAGAAGGGCATGGCTTGGGCCGCATCTAATCACCAGCCACATGCAGGCGATTGGTGCGGACAGCCTGCCATGGCAGGCGCGCGATGGTGTATGGGGCTCTCCGTCCCGGCAGCTTGTGTCGTCGGCGACTCGTCCAGATCATTGTACAGCTGCACTGCGATGTGGCTGTCTGGCTGTACAGCAGGTCCCGTCCGTACTGGCGTGGTGCTTGCACGTGTAGCAAAACGAATGCAGAGACTCTTGCAAAGTGTTTAAAGTGAGAGGGGAATGCCAGCGCTATTCTATTATCCATGGGCGTGTCCTAGGCGGTGGCGCTGTGGAGCATATGTGTACAAATGGTGGAGGCTAAGCGCTCATCTGAAACGCTTTCGCTCTGCAGGGCTGTTGGCACAAAGCGAGCTGCGATTTCTGCTGCCAAGAGATGCTTGCACTTGATTATTGATATGAGGCAGGCAGGCAGACGGCAGCGCGAATAAGAGTGTGCTCGAGAGATCAAAAGGTGGCGAGGAAGTCACAGCTGCGTACCCGAAGCGCTTGTCCCTTCAGTACCGTGTTCTCGTAGGCATAGCAGGTGCAGAAGCCGGCTTCGAGGAGCACCAGGTATGATTGCTGCGCTGAGCTCGTTACCTGAGTGCGGGAAATGTTGGTATCAACAGGCTGTCATGGTGAGGCAAATCAAATGCAGCAGGCCGGGCTTGAAGCGCGGTCATCGAAAATCAGATCTGCACACCTCAAACACTTGCCGACGTGGCGAGGACAGTCGCCGGATGCCCTTGCGATCGATCAAATCCAAGGCCGATACCAAAGTCTACGCGCCGGCCGTGGTGAGTGCCTACTCCAGCCAACAAATAGCTGTCAAGGCAGCACACACGTGGTTCTTGTTCGCGTACCTGTCCATGTAACCCAAGCAAGCCACCCAGGAGTTCGTTTGGCAGGCTATCGCCCTCAATTCGCGCCAGCATGTGCGCGTGCAGCTTCTCCTCCATCATGCTCTCGTCCACCTTGGAGCATGCAAAAATAAACGGTCACAAGCTGTTGCCTTGAGGTGTTTGATATTCATCTGACATCAGAATCATCATCGTGAATGATGTGTGTGTTTCTTCTTTGTGTCTTTCAGCGCGTCAATTTGGTCGAAAAGGAGGTCATGTCAGTTATATCGGGCTCGCTGCTGCAGGCACCGCTCCAGAGCCAGGTGCAGGCTAAACGAAAACAAGGAAAAAAGCGAGCAGGAATGTAGCCATCCACACTCAATGAACGAGAGGGGAGGGTGGCTCAACGAGGGCAAAGGGCATGCAGTCAAGCTATGTTTCCGCTTTGGCCGAGGCAGCAGTCTTTTTGCGCTTTTCTGCTGGGGCGGGCTCCTCGAGAGCGGCCACACTTTTGTAGCGCTTCGAAGCCTCAATGTAGGTGCCGTCGAGTAGCTCGGGTCGCTCTGCGATATATTTTAGGAGATCCTCGAGGAGATGCACGAGCGCCCGCATGCCTGCCACACCGACCTCTGTGTGCACCAGCAGAGCAGGAAGCTTGACCAACAAGCGCAATAAATGAACAGTGCCATAGGACAGGCATATGTCCATCTCACTCTGCTCTGAGGCCAAGGCTTGGAACTGGGACCGCTCATAGACATACAACAGCTGCTTGTCCAAGCACTGCCGGAAATACGTCTAACATTGGCCCACGCAAAAAAAGAGGAGCCGTGCGTGAGCATAATGCGGCCATAACAAATGGTTGCATTCAAGCATGTGTATGGAGTATCGGCGCAGGCAAGAGTAAACCAGGGTGGAAACCTTGTGAGGAAGGCGGAGGCCAAGGCTCGCGCAGGAAGATATTTACCTTGAGACCATCTGTTAGCTCGTTTAGAACAAATTTGGAGCGGCCGCGTGCCACGCCAGCTTCGACAAACTGGTCCAACACGGCGGTCACTGTAATTTGGGGAGGCAACTGCACGAGCTATACACAGGCAGCCAGGTCAAGTTCAGGGTGAAAGCGTGAGCCAGGTTGTGCAGCGCAAGCAAGCAGATCCCGGCACACACACATAATAACGAGCACACCTTCTTCCGCTTGACAACAGCCTGAAAGTCGGCTACGAGGGCCTTTTTAATCTCCAACGGGATGCTCAGTCGAACCTCGCGCTGAGCTAAAAACTCATCCATCTGTCACCGCCGCGCCAAGCAAGGACATGAGCAGACTACTCAACGTTTTGAACAAGTTCCTGACGGCACGCTGCCAATAGCGAGGGTATGGCAGCGGGCTTAAAGCAGCCTCGAGACCTACCGTCTCGACGTGGCGGGGTGTAGTCTTGGCTTGTTTGGCTGCGCTCAAGCAAGGGCAAAGCGAGCAGCATTTTGATGAGCGCCCGGCCACACGGCGGCGGGGGGTGGCTTGCGAGAGCAAAGCCACACGTGACAACGGAGCAAGACCGCAGGGTTAGCACAGAGACTACTCGTAGGGCTGACCCCTGAGTGAAGAGTAATGATCACACACCCTTGGGGTCACCACCGGCCGCACTGGCCGCAGTTGGCCGTTTCTTGGCCGCCTTCTTCTGCTGGAGCCTGCAAAACCAAGCACGACAGAACTTGAGCGCGCCAGCTGGATGCGTCAGGCTCAGGCCCGTCAACCGGCGATTCAAATACCAGCCGGTCGTGGCTGCATCAAACCTACTTGGGAGGTTTCTTTTGAGGAAGCAGTTTTCGATTCTCTGGGTCATCCTTGAGCAACCTTTGCTCGCTCACAAATTCATCGTTCCTGAAGCAGACAGACAGGAACCAGCAGGTCAGCCGTCTCGTTGGTTTCATATGAAAGAGGGGTGCGGACATGCGCGTGGCGAGGCAGAGGCCATATGTAGGCAGGTCGGTTTTGGCAACCCACTTCTTGCTCCACTTGTGGTAGTGAACCTTGTACGTCGGCACCTCGCCCGTGGCATCCTCGAGCGGACGGAGCACCCGCTTCAGAATCTACACCGAATGAGATGAGATGGTCAGAGGCATGTGCGGTGTGCCATACCGCCCAACTGGTGCGTCGATATACCTTGGCAACGTAGAGACTACCACGGTGGTGGCAGAGAACCGTTTCATTCTCTTCAAACTTGTACTTTCCAGCCGATGCAGCGGGCTGAGCGCTCGGCATCATCCTGCCGATCCCAACCCTCCCCCGCGCACAACAAAATAAGAGAGAGAGAGAGAGAGAGAGAGAGAGAGAGAGAGAGAGAGAGAGAGAGAGAGAGAGAGAGAGAGAGAGAGAGAGAGAGAGAGAGAGAGAGAGAGAGAGAGAGAGAGAGAGAGAGAGAGAGAGAGAGAGAGAGAGAGAGAGAGAGAGAGAGAGAGAGAGAGAGAGAGAGAGAGAGAGAGAGAGAGAGAGAGACATGTGCT
>NW_001865040.1:2079296-2110696 GCF_000002865.3 Monosiga brevicollis MX1 | reverse complement strand
CCCCCCCCCCCCCCCCCCCCCTAAACCCCCGACCAGCAATAGCCCAGCAACAGCCTTGCGCCTCATGCACCGTTTGCGTCGGCTTTGCTGTGCTGTCTTGCTAGGGCCGCACGATTTTGAATCGCTTGAAGCGCAAAAGTAGGAGCGTGCTCTCTTCATGTCTTTCACCCTTCCTAAAGACTGCAGTACCTGGAATCCTGGTCCCAGCTGAACACCCAACGCACTCGGTTCACCGCTGCTGTGCTTGCCCATGTTGGCACGTGGGGGGAAAACGCACCTAGATGTCAAACTTTCGGAACACGAGGCACTCATGGCAAGCGATATCATTGATCCAGAAGATATTGACGAAGACTTTTCTGCTGTTGGCGGCCTGCAGCAAACCATCGACATTCTTCGTAATGAGGTACACCATGCTGCTCCTTATCGCCGCGTCAGGGCCGCTGCTAATCACATTCTCAATAACGTTGGTACTGGGTCAACTTGGAACTAGGTCGTCCTTGCGCTTTCACCCAGTAGTGTCTACGGGGCCTCCAAGCTGCTCAAGCCTCCAAAGGGCTTGCTTTTGTTTGGACCTCCCGGCTGTGGCAAGACGATGCTGGCGCGTGCCTTAGCCAAGGAATGCGATTGCTGCTTCATCAACCTCCGCCCCTCCTCTTTTATGGACAAGTACTACGGCGAGAGCACCAAGCTGGTACTACTCCGCCCGACCACTCAAGCACCACCATCCCCATGGGTCTGTGTAGGGCCAACTGTTGCTAACATGGCCCTGCTTACTCAACGTGTCAACAGGTGGAGGCCGTGTTCTCCTTGGCCCGCAAGCTGGCTCCAACCATTATCTTTATCGATGAGATTGATTCCTTCCTCAACTCCCGCAGCAGCATGGACCACGAGTCATCTGCTGTGATCAAAGCCCAGTTTATGACCTTGTGGGATGGCTTTGTACAAGACCCAACCGCCCAAGTGGTGGTGGTGGGCGCCACCAACCGACCTACAGATGTGGACCGTGCCATCTTGCGTCGGCTATCTCGTACTTGCCACATCGGCCACCCAGTACGTTGCGAGTGCTCGATCGAGGCGCTTCCAGTTCATTGGGACACCCAGTTTATCGCGGTGTTTGCCTCCTCTCACCACCGGCTTGTCTGTGCATCATTGCCCAGGATGAGCGTCAGCGCCACCAGATCCTGCAAGTCATTCTGCGCGACGAGTTGCAGCACCGCGATCTGGACCTTCGTCGACTGGGCGCAGAGACCGGCGGCTACTCGGGCAATGACCTCCGCGAGCTTTGTCGCCTTGCTGCCACTCATGCCCTGCAGGCTGCACAGTCGCGCACGGTACGCTTACGCTTGCACGCCTTCTTTTGCTTTACTTTTGCTCTGAGGCTCTACCTGCCCTTGTCATGCCATACTCATGGTGGTGTGCCTTCAGACGACGCCCTTGCAGAAGCTACCTGCGTTGCGTATGGCCGACTTTCAAGCAGCCCGCCGCGCGGTTGAGTCGGCTGCCAGCGAGGGCTTGCGCGAGCCTGCTCGAGCTGCAACTGGCGAACACTGGTCGGATGACGAATTTCATGAGGGCCCGGAGAGCCTCGAGTGATGTGCATAAACACTTGTTGCCAGTGCAATAGGCGCCGGAACAGCCCGTTTTAGCTCTTCAAATCGATTGATGGATGAGTTCCGCTTCACTCAGCACTATGCCCAACTCTGCCGTGGTGGCTCTACCAGTTCTCCAACGGGAGTAGGTGGCAGGCACCAGGAGTCACTTGAAGCTTACGCACGAGCCTCGTTGGCTTTTAGGATGACAAACACAAAGCCTTCGGCTTCAAACGCCTCACGCAGATCCTGCAAGCGACTGGCATCCCGGCACAGGCCAACCACTGCACCGCCCGAGCCCGGAAACTTGACGGCCTACGCACAGGGTTTACGCTGGCATGAGAAAGAACGCTTGCTACGCTTCTGGTCAACACAGCCCGCAATGGAAGCCCACCGAGTTGAAGCTCTTGGCAATCGACACCATGCGCAGGTTGGCCTCGCCCAGGCACGCATCGCCATAAATCTCACGTCGCAAGCTGCAATCCAAGTCAAGCAAAGCAAAATGCACCAAAACACCGGAAAATGATGCCAAGTTGTAATACAACAGCGCACGTCGGCACAATTGAAAAACAAACAAACAAACAAACAAACAAACAAAAAAAAAAAAAAAAAAAAAAGACCTCCCCCACCAATGCCTTTGCGATTTGCGATAACAAACCTGAAATTGGCATCCATCAGGTCGGCCAAGCGACCGTGGTCGCCTTCTTCAATGGCCTGCTTGGCTTCCTCCGCAAATGATGCAAAGCGCTTCATACCTCTGCAGCAGGATGTAATCCACCACAGTACGTCAATTTGACGATGGGCACAAATTATTTCAACGACGCGATGCGGTGAGAGGGTGGTGGACAAGGGCCAAAGGTGGCTACAGTACTTACTCCACGGCAGCAGTTTCGCCAGCATCATAGCGCTGACGCACATCCGAGTGAATCTTGCCTGAATCCGAGGGATCAGCAAGATATCCTAGCCAAAACTGGGGCAGCTAGGGCGAGCCAATTCGAAGCGAAGCAAAATAAATGCGTGGCAACGGCATTTATCGATACGATCCTGCCCAACTTGGCTGCGAGGCAGGTCTGCATTCTTGAACAAGCGTGGCCAACTAACCTTGCTCGTGTCCAGGTACTCATAGATGCCATGCCCACGCTTCATGATCTCTGCTCCAAAGTCCATGTACACACATCCATTGTATGCCTAGAGTGCCCGCACAATAGAGGAGTGAGAGTCAAGAGGCGGAAAGAGGGCATGGTTAGCATGTGGTACGGCCATTCCCCCCTGACAAATGGTCAAGATCGTGAGTGCATGCGGTATCGAGCAAACCTGAATGACGCGGTCTTGCAAACCAGCATTGATGCCCAGTTCGCCGGTCTCAACACTGAGAACAAAACTCGGCTATGACAAATTCCAAGTTGACGGGCAATCATGTCAGTTGCCGGAGAAGAAATGCCTTTCGAATATCTTGAATTTGGATAAAAACGTCAAGTGGATCACTCGGACAGGGTTGACAACCTGAATTGGGCGGGGGATGTCTGCCTCGGTGACGTGGTAAAAGGCCATCAAGCACTGAAGGATGGACGTGCAAATGGCAGAGGATCCGGCCAGGCCCACCTACAACCACACGGATATGGGCCAGTTGAGCGTCGTGAAGCGGCTGGAAGTTCATCAAATTTGGTGCCAGCATGCTGTCGCTTACTTGGCGTGGGATGTTGGTGTCATAGCGCAGCCGAAAGTTGCGACGCGCAATCGCAATACCTTGGTCTCGGCAATACTCAAAAAAGCGCTTGCAGGTTGCCTGCATGAGGCGTAGTCCGCCTGACAGGATGGCAAGCAGTCAGGGAACGCAATACAAGAACAGCCCCTCAGCAGGCCGGTTAGCGTACACACCTTGGTACCCTTCGCGGCGACTGATGGTGTAGAGGTCAGCCAAGCCGCCAAACTCGTTGGGGTCGTTCAGAGGGTGTGGCTCTAGTACCAAGCGCGCCGAGGGCTCGATAGTGGCCTCAGCCCAGTAGTTTGCAATGGACAGACTGATGGTTTTGCCGTTGAAGCCATCGCTGGGATTGCCCATCAAGCCTACTCGAGCATGGGCTCGGCAAGTTGTGGCTTCCTGGACGGGCGTGTCAAAGGAAGCGCGCTTTTGGACCAGGCAGCGGCGATACTCCTCGAGCCCCACCTCGCCAATGAGGTCAAAGTGATCCGGCAACTTCATGCCATAAACGGGCTCCTATGATACAGCGGTGTACACGAAGCAGGTAGGGGGCAGAAGGGGCAGAAGGGGCAGAAGGGGAAAGAAGGGTGGGGGCAGGAATGAGAGGGTCACGGTAGGGCGTGTTTGCAGCAAACATGCGACTGCCGACGTCCTTACACGAGCGGTATGCCAGGCCATAAAGTCGCCAAAAGAGTGCTTTCCTTCGACCTCCTTGAGAAAGCACTCAAAGTTCTGCAAGCTTGCTTGGCGGAAGCAATAAAAGACCACGCTGGCTAATCTCGAGGCTCGGTCCTCTGCTCGGGTGGGCTTCTCCACAAACTTGGTGACGCGATGTTGGTTGTCCACTTCGAGGACACCGCGCGTGGAGGGGTCTTCGTCAGGCCCAAGTTGGTAGTAGCAGGCCAGATCACCTTCGTTGCGCTTGAAGAACTCAATCACGCCGTCTAAATCAAAGGATTCAGGGTGAAAGAGCATGTCGCCGGAGACGACCATAATGTCTTCGTCAATGCGTTTGGATCGCAGTGCTAGCCGCAGGTCTGCCACTGCCCCGATTCCACCTACACCAGGGCCAATGTCATATGAAATGGCGGTACAAGCGCAGGGGCAACGGAGCAGACTGTTCCTAGGTCATCGCGGGGAAGAGACACCAGAACTGCAAGTGAAGCAGCTTCTTTACCGGTGCCGCTGGTGGTGCCATCGTTAATGATGTTCTGACGTGGAAAGCCTCGGGCAGTGGCCCAGCGCTCATAATTTTTGTACTTGGCCGCGTTCTATCCACAATGGGCCCGATCAAGCGCGACAAGGCTCAAAACGTTATGACACGAGTCTTTTTGGCGTGTGGGCATTTATCGCCACGCGTGTTTCGCAGCCCAGCCGTGAAAAAATGCAAAGGGACATGCTACGCACCGTCACGAGAAAGACGTCGCTAAAGTGCTGTCGGGCGGACGAGACTGCCTTCCACCACTGGTCGAGCAGTGCCTGGCCGTCGGGGCCCGGCAGCAAAGCTTTGGGGATATTGCGCAGGTGACGAAACTCCTGAAAAGTATGATGGTCATTCACCAGGCAGTCCAGCGGTCAGATCGATGTGAGGCCGACGGGCTATAGATCATGTGTTCTGTGCAAGCTCGCTGTGCTGTATGGGGTTGGATTTGAACATAACAAGGGTGAGATCGAGACGCCTCACCGTGCCGCCTTGCTCACAGAGCTCACGCTCCAGACGGGTGGCATGACCAGCCACCAAAATAATGCACTTCATCCTGGGCAGAACAAGCAGCCCAGTCAGATCGCGAGTGGCCAAAGGCCCATTGATCAAAGCGTTTGAGGCCCCAGAACCAGTGACCCGACCTCACACGAGACCAACCTTGATCAGTGTCCTCGATCTCTCACACACACACACACACGCACTCAACTCACGCGCCCCGTTCCACGATTGCAAGCGAAGCAACTCCACAGTGAGAGAGAGAGAGAGAGAGCGAGAGAGAAAAATGGCGCCGGACAAATGCACTACCAATTGAAAGTCAGACACCCCTTTAAAATGAAAGAAACCGCTTTAGAGGGTGATGACCGTTACTTGCGATGTGTGTGTGTGTGTGTGTGTGTGTGTGTGTGTGTGTGTGTGTGTGTGTGTGTGTGTGTGTGTGTGTGTGTGTGTGTGTGTGTGTGTGTGGTCTCTCTGTCTCTCTGTCTCTGTCTCTCTCTCCTTCTCTCTCTCTCTGCTTGATCATTTTTTTGGGGGCAGCGGGACATCACGTTCTTGCTCGGCTCACCGGCTTGCGGTTGTTACGCACAACTACTTGACTTGGCAGTTCATTGGTATAACACGGGTGCAAAGCGTGGCCACCTGAGCAGGAGAGGCAGGCGTTATCACTGCACTCATCGGAAGTATCTGGCACGACCCGGTCTGAGTTCTCGGCAAGCGACGCCGCTGTCGCGCATGTTTGCGCGCACGTCAACTTGAAAGCTTTCCTTCAATTCCGGAACTCGTCTTTTGGGGCACATGCAAAATGGATACCGAGGCCGATGTTGCCGTCCCTGTCGCCGCGGCCAAGGAACGCAGCTTTGAGCTACCCTGGTCTGACCTGCTTGCCTGCTCGCCTCAGCCGAGATCAACAGTCAACAGTGACACAGGTCTTTCCCCAACTCACGCCTTTGGCCTGTGGGTACTGCTACCGTTCCCATTGTGCATAGGGTGGAAAAGTATCGCCCCCAAGTGCTGGATGACATTGTTGGCAACGAGGCCACGGTCAGCCGTCTCAAGGTGGGCCTGTCAGCCTTCTTCCTTACTAATCCAGAGCGAATTCTTTTCATATCAAATGACTCCCTGTCTCTTGCCGGGTTCTGTCCTAGGTGATTGCCAAGGATGGTAACATGCCAAACATTATCATTGCTGTGAGTTGATCGCGCGCAACGAGCCTCAGCTTTTTGACAAAAATGACCACACGCTGTGGAGCCTGACATACTTATATTGTCACCCCAACGCCGCCGCGGCTAGGGCCCACCCGGAATCGGCAAGACGACCAGCATCCTGTGCCTGGCCCGAACGCTGCTCGGCAAATCCTACAAAGAAGCTGTGATGGAAACCAATGCTTCAGATGATCGGTACGTACATTTGGCCCACCTTCAACCAGGACGCACCCTTGCCCGTTCGCTCTCTGCACAACCAGCCAGATGCTACGCTCTACGCTGCTTGCACACCGCACTGCCGCGCCTCATCGTGTGTGCGCGCCGCCCCATTTCTCCTTGTTCTTTTTTTTTTTTTTTTTTTTCTTCTTTTTCTGCAGTGGCATTGATGTCGTGCGCAACAAGATTAAAATGTTTGCCAAGAAAAAGGTATCTCTCCCTCCAGGCCGTCATAAAATTGTCATTTTGGACGAGGTGGACAGCATGACACCCACGGCGCAACAAGCCCTGCGTCGTACCATTGAGCTTTATTCCAACACAACTCGCTTCGCGCTCGCCTGCAACACCTCAGGTACACGCTTTGGTCTCCGTTTTGCTGCCTGCACAAGCAACTCCAAAGTCCGCAGAGTCCTCACAGCATGCTGGGTGTGCCAGAGAAAATCATTGATCCGATTCAGAGTCGGTGTACCATTCTCCGATACACACGCTTGACCGACGCTCAGGTCTTGAAGCGTCTTATTGACGTTTGCCAAGCGGAAAAGGTTAGAACCGCCTTGTGTTCCCGTCGATGCTGGTTGGCATCACTTCTGGCTCATCAGCCTTGCTCACATGTATTTCGACTCGAGTACAGATTGTTCAGCTCGACTCCGGCTTGGAAGCTCTGATCTTCACCGCAGAAGGCGACATGCGCCAGGCCATCAACAATCTGCAATCCACCCATCAGAGTTTCGGCGAGATATCTGCTGATAAGGTTTTCAAGGTCTGCGACCAACCCCACCCTCTCTTGGTCAAGAACGTAGTCAAGGCTTGCCTCGAGGGCTCCATCGACGTCGCCTATGACGGTTTGTCTCCGCGGCCTTGCTCCCCCGAACACCGTACAAAAGCGCCTCATGGGCGCTAGTCCGCAGTATGCTCTTTCACGAATGCCCGTGCTCACACCGATCCCACGCTCCTGCCTGGGCGGTTTGTGTCTGTAGGTCTTGCCGAGCTCTGGCGGCTGGGATATGCGGCCATTGACATTATCAACGTCATTTTCCGTGTAACCAAGTCTTATGAAATGCCAGAAGGCATCAAACTGGAATACATCAAGGTACGGGCCTCGCTTGCACTCTTTGACGCAAATTCCTTCTTAGTGTGGAGCCGTCCATCGACATTAAAAAGAAACTGCCTTTGTTCAAAGCGCTCATCCCTCACGCTTGAAAATGCGACCCGCACAAAACAGGAGATTGGCCGCAGTCACTTGCGCATCCTTGAGGGGTTGGACTCTTTCATGCAGCTTTCTGGCCTCGTTGCTCGGCTGTGCCGCTACGGTCTGGATCATAGCTTTGAACAATAACAACCCAAGAGTTGCTCTCAACTCAAAGTTTGGATCTCGCGCCACCAGTTATCAAAATTCATCGTGCCCTGCTGCGTTTTGGCGCATCAAACGCAATCCGGATGCAACCCATTCAAAGCCTCGATTCACAAAAACACGAAAGGTGGGGCAAAACAAAGCAAAACCAGCTGAGTCAACGCGTCAAGCAAGCGTGATCCGAATGAACCTGCACGATCCATCCAGAGCATCACAAAAAAACAACTTCACAAACAGTTTTCAATTTCAATTTTTTTTTTTTTAATTTTTTTCATATGTTTTGAGATCAAAGTCAAGTCGACGAGCGGCATGGAGGCACTGGACTCTATTCCGCCGCTCTCGGCCGCGGACGGGAGTCGGCTTGCCCTTTGGTACAGCCTGTTCATCGGATGTGGCATCCTTCTCTATTATCAGGTGGGTCCACGGTGGCGTGCGATGCAACTCGGTCCAGCCGAGGTTTGAAGTTTAGATTGCATCCCAGCTGTACGCGTGCTATCTGTGCCCAGCCTCACCAGTGCCCGCGCTCGTTCCTGTTTAGGGCCCAATGCGTGCTGCCGTGCCCGCGCTCCTCGCAGCCTGGGTGGTCACACTTTTCCAACATCCCCTCTTGCGCGTCGTGTATAGCCTGGCTTCGTTTGTGCATTCTCTGCGTCTACTTGAGGCTTACCTCGTGCCTCGACGCGTGCATGGGCGATCTTTGCGCTTCCACATTGGCTACATCCAATCGTTCCCTGATCTTTGCGACGCTACTTCGGTGGCCTCACGCCGACGAGCTTTTGGCACCATGATTTATGAGGCACGGTTTATGCTGGCACTTCACGGCCTGGTCACTGTTCTGTCTCTTTATGTTCCCACCACCGGCACAATCACCATCATGGCAGGACCATTGGCGGGCCGTGTGTGTGATGTGGTCGGTCACGGCCTGCATGCCATGGCCTTGGCCACGGGTCTCGTCTTCATCGACCTGCTTTATCGGTTTCTTGGAATCATGCTGGGCCCTGTCATGCTTCCGAGCATGTTTGCAGCAAACCCTTTGGCCGCTCAATCTGTCGCTGAATTTTGGCGACGCTGGAATACAGCCGTTCACGGCCAGCTGCGCCGCTGCTGTTTTGCCCCACTTCGTCGTTGGGGGATGCCCCAGCCAGCCGCCATGGCTGCCACCTTTGTGACTAGTGCTATTCTGCACGTATATCCACTCATTGTGTTGCGCGCACCGGCCCATCGCATCTCGCTGATGTTTCTCTTCTTTGCACTTCAGCCCTTGGGGCTGGCGTTGCAAGCCGTTGTTCCCGGGGCCCGCAACCGCCTTGTCACCTGGGTTTGGCTTCTGTTTTCATCGTATGCCTGTCGGCGAGCCCTGGAGACCACCTGACTTGCCATCAAGTGGGCGTCTTGACTGCTGCGTGGCGCTGAGCGCTACGGACCGAACATCAATCCAGAAATCAGATGTAAACAAACAGGCCTCCCAGAGCGCCTCCTCTGATCCCTTTTTCATGTTGGCGTGTGATCTCAACCCACACGGTCCGAGGATCAATTGTTTCGGTGGTTAGGGACAGCCGGATATTGGTAACTGGAAGACCCAGCATTCAAATTCCGTCATGAAAGATAAGTCGGTTCTTTATGCCGTGGTCGAGGCACCAATCTCCTCAACATAGTTGGCGGGGATTAGGCCTTCACGGCCCTTCAGCTTGGCTTGCCACCAGCCTGAGGGATCCTTCTTCACGATTGATACAATATCGCCATAGCGAATGTGCAGCTCATCCGCATCCTATGGGTACATGAAATGCCCGGGGTGAGGTCGACTGAGTTAAAGCAGCCTTGGTAGAAATGGTAGAAATAATGCGGGAGCGGCAGCCGACGCACCTGAGCTTCATAGTCGTACAAAACGCGAGCCTGCGGCAGGCTCGGCTTGGGGGCCGGAGGTGGTTTGCGGCGCACCGGAGGCGGGGCAGCTCGGGTGGCCTTGGGTGCAGCTGAGGTGGCACGCTGGGACGGGGCAGCGCGCTGGGCAGGAGCAGCGCGTGTAGGCGACGAGTACGCCTTGACGTTGGCACCTGAAAAGTTATGACTGCCAGGTGCTGTTGAGGACACACACACACACACGTACACACACACATCAAAGAACCGTGAGAAAGCGCATGCTTGACTTGGAAATGGATCAGAATCGTGTCGATCAAGCCATCGTGATCATCGATCACCAATGCCAAGCGGCAACGAAGCGAAATCCAAGTTGAGAGATCCAGGGTACATACTTGAATCCTTGGGTAGGCCTTCGGGCGAAAACACCTTCAGACTCTTGCCGCTCGCCTTGACCTCAAACGTGCTACCACGCTCGCATTCAAGATGGCGCGAGGTGCCGCCGCCCAAGCCTTCCTTCTTGACCTTAAATTCGATTCGGTCCGCAAACTGCACGCTCAGCGTTCGGTTGGTCACGTCCCGATATTTCTTGTCCAGCAGCGTCAAGAACTCGGTCTTGAAGACCATTTCCACGGGAGTGTCATACTCAGCGTCCACATGAAGCACAACAAAATCGTCCTGACGGGTGGACAGGGACACTCGCGAAATTTGATCCAGTGGCAGCTTGCGCTTGACTACTTCGAGATACTCGCCTGTGTGATTGTATACAGCACGATCCGGTGAGACCAGTCGCCTCAGCCATGGGCGTACAGGGCGATAGATGCCTTGGTCAGATGCGCTCGAAAATATGACAGCTCACCTTTGTTGGGACCCTTCTTCTGCTTTTCGCGACCAATGAGGTAAATGTGCTTGCTGGTCAGCAGAAGGTCACGCTTCTGAGGCCGGAAACGCCGATCGTACTTGACCACCGTGTAAGCAAACTCAACGCGCTCCTTTTTCTCGACCAACGCACGCAGTGAAGGGTTGTCTTGGTATCCAATGTAGTCTCCAACAAAATTGCGGTTGATTGTGCCCATGCGGCGCTGCTTCTTGTTCAACAAAATGTCTGAGGCCTATGGGAGGGCAGCACAGACCGAGGCAGATTGTTGCATGGTGGGGTGAGCAAAGTGGACCTGACCTCGAGTTGTTTCCAGCCGGCCGAGCCCAGACGAACCTTCTTCTTGAGCTCTTCATAAAATTGCTGGGCCTTCCAGCGGCGGTAGCAGGTTTGGATCTTGCGCGCAAAGCTGCATCAACCAACAAGGATATGAGCAACAGCAGCGATATTCCAAAAACCTGACCGAGATCTTGAGAAAGGGTGGACATCGGTCTGGATCTCGCTCCACGCCCAACGCCCAACGCCCAACAAAGAAAGATACATCCAAAAACATCTCGAGGGGGTTGTTCCGAGGATCGAATCACAAATTACTGACCCATCAAACTTGCGCTCGCGCAGCTCCTCAAGCAAAAACAGCGACTCGGGGTTCTTGACAAAGACCTTGCTTCGGCCCATCTGCCATTGATCAGCCTCCATGCTCACAAAGTCCATCAAGTGTTGTACACCTGCAGTTGTGGCAGGATGTCACACCAACAATGAATGATAAAGCACAGGAAGGGCGCAAGGAAGTGGAAAGAAAAGTCAAGGAAAAAAAAAAAAAAAAAACCATGGATGTGCGGATTGCCTCACACACGACCAATCATACCTTGACGGGGATCACCGTTCCAGCGCGGAAAGGTCTCTGGGGTCAAGATGGCATAGCGCTCGAGGAACTTTTCAAACTCACGGCGATAAGCGAAACCAGCGCGGCGCACGCGAATATTTTCCTTCAAACCCAGGTAGCGGACTGTAGAGTCAGTCAAGAGAACAGAACATGCGGTCCAGGACAAAGGTGGGTGAGGTCAGCGCACATTGAGGCACCTGGATACGGCAACATGTTTGGGATCGCACCTTGATGAAGACAACGCTGCTTGTCCCAATCATGGGGCTTTTTGGTCTCATTGGGCTTGATGCAACGAATGTAGTGAGGCTGACACTTCATGAGGCGATCTACGAGATCGTTGGCTTGCTTGCGGATTTTGCCACCAGCGGTGGCCTGCTTCCGCTTGCGACCATGCTTGTCCAAGGGGTTCGGGTCATCCGGAAACAGGCCCACAAGGAAGGGGTTGTTGCTTCCCTGGACCAGGTGCAAGAGGTCGGGTAGGATGAAGTCACGGTTACGCTCGCAGAAACCTCCAACGTTGTACGACACCTCGCCGGCGTAATGAATGATTTTGAAGCCGCCGGTGAAGCTCTGAAAGTGCTGGTGGCTTCCGACACCCGTGATGAGCTTTTCCAACAGCTTGGAATCGGCGCCATCCGTTTGGGCGTGCAGAGTAGCACAGACGTCGTCGAGAATGTACATGATGCCAGGTGGTGTCTTGCCTTCCACCAAGTCACACACGGTCTTGTTGTTGAAGAATTCGATGGGCTTCCAGGTGATACCTTCACTGACGTACTCCTCCTGCTCGGCCTTGAGCGTGAGGTTGATGAAAATCTGTTGCAGCTTCTCATTGACAAAGTTGATGCAAAACTGCTCAAAGCCGTTTTGATCGAAGATCTCAAAGCCATAAATGTCAAGGACGCCAATGTTGAGTTCCTCTTGCTGCTTCTCCATGGCTTTGTTGATGGTGGCAACCAAAAAGTCAAAGAGACGCGAGTAGACGGCCTTGGCCAGGGAGTCACGGGTGTAGTTGGCCTGCTCCACGGTCAGCGTGACGGTGGTCGTCTCGGTTTTTCCGCCCCAACGAGACTCCATGATGCGGGTGGTGAGCTTCTCGTTGAGAACAGCCGGTTCAACACCAAGCAGATAGGCTGGGAATTCGAGGAAAGACGCATCTTGCACCTGTTGCCCACAATGTACATGTCAGTTGCATTCTGGGCTCATGACAAGCACGACCACAAGGAGCTACAGAAATGGCGCACCTGTGCGTAGTTGCCGTTTTCAACAAATGCAATGTTGCCCAGATGCAAAACAGTGGCCACAGCTTTGAGCACCTCCCACTATGGACACCAGCAGAGGGGAATCGTGAATTTAGCAACTTGGTTCCCTAAACGGCTGGCACCTCCTGAATTTCGAGGCGAGGGCAGCAACAGCAGCGTGCATGGCCACGTGTGAGGAGCTGCCAGCCATACCTGCTGTGCATCGGTGAGGCCCATGACACGCATGGCGTTGCAAGTGTCGGTGAACTCCTTGGTGTCGTCAATGCCATCCACTGTGTCGCAACCGCTCTGTCATGAGTGGGCAGAGCGTTGTGGGTGAGTTGGTATTAAAAAGTGGGTGTCCACAGGAACAATGCGCCTGCCAGCGGGCTTGCGTAGCGGTGGGGGCGGAAGGCGGGCATGGATACCTGGTTGAGGTAGCTGTAGTAGCTCGGCTCGCTGATGCCGAGGTGCTCACGCTGCTCGGCAGTCGCACCGGAGCAGAGCTGGTAAAAGATGTGAAAGTTGCGCTCGTTGGGCCCCTGAAGTACCACGCGCGACTTTTCCAGCAGAAAGTTGGAAATCTAGTTGAAGGCAGGCAAGAGGGAAAGCACGGACAGTTGAGTATGAATGGGAGCCCAGTCATTCAACGATTTCCGAAGGTGTGAAATTGCAGCGGCCAGTAGCGGCTCGAAGAGCAGGGTGCAGCCAACATACGCGTCCGCCATCGGGTTGACCGGCTCGGCTAAATTGCAGCTCCATGTATTTGCCAAAGCGGGAGGAGTTGTTGTTGCGGATGGTTTTGGCATTGCCAAAGGCTTCAAGAAGCGGGTTGGATTCCAGAATGACGTTTTTGACACGCTGAATCTCGCTGCCACCGCCGGAAACGCGGGTGATGTAGTTCATGATGAATTTGGCGCAGACGGTTTTGCCAGCACCAGATTCACCTGAGATGATCACGCATTGATTCTCGCTATCGATAAGCATGTTGCGAAAGCAGTCATCGGTCAAGGCATAGATGTGGGGAGGATTCTCGTAGAGGGCAGCACCCTGGTACATGTCGACTTCCTTGTCGGTAAAGTAGGGCATTTGCTTGAAAGGGTTGACGCTGATGAGTACCGGGCCAATCCAACTGTAGATGAGGTCGTCCATGAGACGCTTGCGCAAGTTTTCGGCAATGGCATCGTCGCTGATCTTGCTAATCAGAACCATGTCCTCGACACCGGAGTTGGCCTCCTTGGTCTTGCTTTGCCAGTGTGGTGGCTATGAGCAACGGTCCGTGGAGCAGGGCCATGAGTTGAATCAGAGGGTGGGATGCCCGAGCCGAGCAGGCCAGCCCCGACGAACAAAGAGTGGGCATGAGCTGGCAAGTTGATACGGGGACGGTAGCTCTCACCATGGCGCTGGTCAGTGAAGACAATCACTCAGAGCGACGAGTTCTGCTCCAGTCAAGGCCGGCACTAATTCAACAAGAGGATGCAAGGAGGGGCGAAGGTGGAGGAGAAGGGTTGCCGAAGCAGAAGATGAGCAAAGTCTGGGCACAAGGGACGGGGCCACAGCTAGGAAAAAGTCCCTGCGATGGGTGCTGTTGATAGGAGAGACATGCACAAAGACCCAAGACCGAGCTCAGGTCTCACCTGGTCCAGTCCAGCAGGCCACTCTCGCAGAACAAGGAAGGATGGATCAGCAGCGACGCTCCACCACAATGCCTTGATCCTTCAAAAGAGGCCCCGCCAATCAGAGTCTGGGGGGGCGGGCCTGTGCCAACGGCACTCAAGTCCACCCGAGCACTCTCAAGTACCACGACCAGCTCGAGAGCCGGGAGCAAGAGAGAGAGAGAGGGCGGTGCGAGGAGCTGGGAACACCAAGCACAGGAAATTGTTGAGAGAGCCGATCAAGTGATGAATCAGAGAACCAACAAGTCCAATGGATTCACAAGCGAATCCAGAGAGACGTGCGCTCGCGCGTAAGCTGTCCAGCTAGCTGTTGAAGGAAGAGAGAAGAGAGGAGAAAGAGAGAGGGAAGAGAAAAGTAGAGAGACAGAGAGACAGAGAGGCAGAGAATGAAGAGAGACAGAGGGAAGAAGAGAGAATGAAGAGAGAAGAAGAGAGACAGAGAGAGAGAGAGAGAGAGAGAGAGAGAGAGAGAGAGAGAGAGAGAGAGAGAGAGAGAGAGAGAGAGGTCTCAGTGAAACCACCCAGTCTTTGTGTTTGGTCCTTTGGGTGACATGTAGCTCTTTTGTTGTCCAGCCTGTGCTGCGGACGTTGAGTTGATATGGGGAGACAACTGCCACTGCAGCTGCGTACCCGGGTATGGTGCCCCTTGACTTGATCAACGATTGGATAGGCGACCAGTCAGCTGTCTACATGCTTTGCCAGGGCCAATAACACGAGATGCCCCGGGCCGGCTGGCTGCCGTATTCAGGTACCACGCTCCCCCACTACGCTTGAGGGCATGTGCAATGGAGTTCAACTGCGGAGGTTGAACACTTGGTAGCAATGCTGACAACTGGCGCGCTCGAGACAAAGGGATAAAATTGGGGGTCAGATTGAAGGTTGTGTAGAATATTGACCGCCTAAAATACTATGGCGAGGCAGCAGAGGAGGCGTCGGGCGAGGTTGGCGCTTCCTCGCGACGTTGCTGCGCCGGATCTGCCTTGCGAGCAATTGCATACAAGTCCCTTATCTGCCGGGTAGATTTACCCAGCCAATCCTGTGCCAAAGAGCAGCAAAAAATCAGAGATGAAAACACAAGAAGGAACAACGACATTATGGGAAAAAAACAAAAAAAAAACATCATGAGCCCAGCCCGTCATTCGGTCTATGCTCCAGCAAAGCACACCAAGAAGGGGCAATATCAAGTGAGCTCGCTGGCAAAGCGTACCATAAACTCCACCTGCAATAGGTCCACGAGTTCTTCTTTGTTTGGATGACTGGCGCATGCCGTGCTCAGCCGCGCTCGCAGTTGCTGTGCCTGATCAAGGCGGGTCTGAATTGCTTGGGCGTAAGCCTCCGGTACTTGCGTTGCTATGGCCTGAGCAATGAGAACCGCGCATGGCACACACACATGAATCACTTCATGCACGGCTGGTCTCCTGGTTGCCGTGGGTGCCTGAAGGTTAAGTCTGACTGCTGTTGGGCCATCATACATTTATCCCAAACAAACAAACCTGAGTAGGCCCGGGAACCAGGAATGGAACCAGAAAAATGGAAAAGCGTGCTGGTTCAAGCAATTGGTAATCGGCGGTTTGTAAGCCTAAGAAGACAAGCACTTAGAAATGCGCCGGATTGGCCACGGAATCCCGCTGGTGGGGTTCACTCAGCGATGGTAGCACAAGACAACGCCTTCGGAAAAACCGACCTTTTGGTGCGAGGTTGACAACGCGATCCCAAAGATTGACGTGGGGCAACAAAGCTGCAGCTTGCATGTGCGCTTCGTGCGAACCGTACCAGGTGTTAAATGGAGCCTGCAGCAAGAACGTGGATGAAATAGGGGCAACGCAAGTGGCACATGAACCAGGAATCGATGGCTCAACGCACAAATTGTATGTCGTGGTTTCCCTCGAGTAAAAGTGAGGCCAGATTCACGCTGGCAAAGCAGCGACAGGCCTCCGACGACCTTGCGGATCGAATGCCACCCCAGAGGCCATGCATGCGTGCGTGAGAGGCTACGACCGACCGATCCATGCGACGGACGAGTGAGTCCCGATATTGAAGCGTGGGGCGAGCCGTACCGAAGCACCAGACGACGGGCCACCACGTGAACGTCGCATTGATGGGAGCCGTGAATGTTGACAAAGCCAGCTGCGGCTCCAATCACAATCACGCACCGCAGACACTCGTTGATGATGACATTACTAGTTTGAATGCCAGCACAAGTTGATGAGATTGTCCAATGCACCGTCGTACCACGCACAAGCCAAAAAAAAATGAGGCCGTCGACAGGCCTGCTGCAAAAGGTGCAGCAACGCGTCGAGCTGAAAACACCCTTTCCCACGCACACACACCACACACAACGCCCAAAAGACAATCTGGTAACAAGGCCGGATGTAACCAACCGCACAGGGCTCAAGATGTAGATGGTGCTGTGCTGACACCGGTGAAGGAAAATGTCCGTCATCTGGCAGGACGACTCGTCCCACTGCCATCGACATGCCAAGGGCCCGTGAAGATGAGCATGGTCAGATGGCTGAGCTGTATCAACAACCTCCAAAGGCGAGACACGCACCATCAGTGTACGCTTCGATACGCGCGAGACCACAGCAGGAATGCCCCGGGGTGCCAAAAAAGGCATGGGCTCCTCCCCGACTTGGTTCTCTAGCGTGCGCGGCAGATGAAGGTGGCCTCGAAGCCAAGTGGCCAGGCGCTTGGCGTTGAGGCTTTGCTGCAGCTTGGAGTAACCCACTTCGGCGCCCACTTCAGGCTGCCGCACCAAGGCGTTCAGTGACACGTTCTCTTCATGCATGCGCATCTTGAGCAACCACGCCAGGGCAGTGGCACAGTCAAGCGGCACAATCAATGCCTCATCCTCAACGTTGACACCATACTCATCTAGCAAAAGGTCATGCACCAGAGAGGGCGTGAGGCCCGCGAGCCTGGCCGCATGACTGGTGGCTCTCGGTACTAACCTTGTGGGACACAGAGATGGACCAAATCAAGCATGTGTTGCCAAACAAAAAGACGACGTCGTGATTGTTCCTGCATTTGTGTTTCGTGATCTGGGCACCATGCCAAGAACGGTGAGTGCCGTCGGGTGTAGCCATCGCAGGGCGACGTGTGTATTAGAAAATGTGCTCCAAAAAGTATGCCAAAGGCGCACGTACAAGATTGGCGTTGATCCTGGGTCAAACGCTTGCGCGGCGTTTCGGCCATTGGGTTGAAGATGCCTCCGCCGAATTGCTGTTGTGGCGGGAGAGCTGGCATAAGCAAAAGCGCATGCAGGCACGAGCTGACACGGGCCACGAAGCAGGCATTCATACTTGAACAAAGAGATAGATCAAAAACGGGAGGATGGGAACCACGGCTCGACGTCGCATTGTCCCTACGCGTTAGTTTGGACCCCTCAGCATGTCATGAGCCCCACCAGCGGGGGAGCAGGGGACGATGGGCCAGCAGAACCACATTGGACGTGACGCCATATAGTCAACGCACAGAGACCGGGGTCATCGTCGGAAAGAGAGGCTGTCTTCTCCACAAAAGCGGCACGACGATCGTTCTGATTGCGAATCATACAGTTGATTGCGTCAAATGTCTCAAAGAGCCTGGCATGTATCCGGGTGCATCGGCAGGAAGCAAAGTTTGAAACCCCATCAGGATGTGGTTGCGTCACGCGCGGCGGCATTCGGTGGCAGGTGAGCAGCGAGGCAACTCACGCCCAGCTGTGCGCTTCGGTCAAATTGAGAATGTCCTCCCGAGACGCCCATGAGGCGAAGCGAGCAAAGCTGGGGAAGAACACGGCCGGGGTTGATCGATGTGAGAGCGAGCACCTTGAAGAGACGAGCTCAGGACGCTTGCGTTGGTGTGGTCATTTAGGTGCACCAAAACGCGTGCATCAACAAACCTGAGCTTTCGCTCGGCCATGGAAACACGCAAAGGCTGTCCGTTTGGCCCATTCTGGGTCTTGGGGGCTTTGGCTTGTAATGCCAAGACGCGCAGGTTCTATAAAGCGACATGAGAGTGCAGAAAGACCACACCGAGTGAGGGGGGAAGGAGAGGGCGGGCAGCAGGCTACAAGGTGGCACAGCAGGGTCGCAAAGGACGATGGATCGCGACGAGGACCCAAATCATATGTTGCCAATTGGGTAAGAATGGGCAGGGATATGGCTTACCGCGACGGTCAACGCCTGAGCTTGGGAGAGCGGAAGGATGCCATCATCGAAGACCGATTGGCGTACGACCAGGTCGACCTGCTGTTCAGCTTTCGCTGCCATATCTCAAGTTTCAGCCAGTCGACGGGTCAAGGGTCTGGCTCACACTGCCCACAAAAGCCCGTGCAAGGAGAACACGAGAAACTCGCTCTCTGCTACCTCCGCTTTGTCGCGGAGGACCAGGGATGATGTCGCAACCAAACTAATCGCGAAGAGCCAAAAGAAAAAAAAGAAAAAGCTCATCTGGGAAACCTCAAAAGGAGGATGCACCAAATGACCCTATGACGCTGTGGTGATACCCTTGTCTGATCCTATCCAGAGAAACACCGCGTCCAAAGCCTGCGGCAGCCGTTGCCGAGGTCCGACACGACTTCTGGCGCCTTTTGATGTTGTCCGTAGTTTTGCTGTTGCTGTTGCTGTTGCTGTTGCTGTTGCTGTTGCTGTTGCTGTTGTTGAGGCGGTTGGTTCAAAACTGTTGTTGTGGTCATTTTGAAATTTTCAAATTCTCAAGCGCGAGAGAGAGAGAGAGAGAGAGAGAGAGAGAGAGAGAGAGAGAGAGAGAGAGAGAGAGAGAGAGAGAGAGAGAGAGAGAGAGAGAGAGAGAGAGAGAGAGAGAGATTTTCGAGTGGTGGCGGTTGAGTCTGGCTTGGGTGAGCGGGATTCGAACACGTCGTCGGGGCACGACCGCGGTACCGAACAGCGATTCGAAGAAACGCGGATCTGAGGAGGAGGAGCAGTCGCGCTGCAAGCCGCCAATATGGAAGACCCCTTGCTTGAATGCCATTATGCAGGCCACAAGGGGCAGGTGACTTCTGTCAGCTTCAACCCAAACCTGACTCAAGTTGCGTCGGGCGGCCTCGATGGTGCCGTCATGGTCTGGAATCGAAAACAATCGGTGCGTTGATGGACCGACATAGATGGGCTAGACCATTCCGTGGTTTTGGCTGCCAAAGCCGTTTGTGCCCGATGGCCAACCACCATCTGTTGTCGCCACCCTTGGCTTGGTGCTCAGTCTGCGCACCCCCCTCCCCCCCCTTGCCCCGTGCAGATGCGTGCTTTCCGTCTAGTAGGCCACAAGGATGGGGTTCAGTCGGTTCAGTTTTCGCCATCGGGCCGCTTGGTGGCCTCGGGATCGCGCGACTGTACTGTGCGTCTTTGGGTACCTTCGGTCAAGGTTCGTGTGGCGGTTGGAGATGGAGCGCGCCGTAACTCTCGTCACGTTTTGCTGACTACCTGTCGTTGCTCAATCTCATGTTTGACTCGCTTCTCCTTAGGGCGAGTCGACCGTTTTCAAAGCCCATACCGGCACTGTCCGGTGCGTGCGCTTCAGTCAAGATGGCTCCTTCCTCGCCACGAGCAGCGACGACAAATCCATCAAAATCTTCAGCACCTACAGACAAAAGTTTCGTCTCTCTCTGAAAGGTACCATCAGCCCCAACAACATGCACCACCACCCGCCTTGACATCAGCGTTGTGCATGTGTATGAAGAAAAACATTCACGCGTCTTGATGGCCTGCTCGGATTTGACTGTTTGGCACACACAGGCCACACCAACTGGGTGCGCTCCGTGTCGCCGTCGCCTGATGGACGGCTAGTAGCCTCAGGGTCGGATGACAAAACAGTGAAAATCTGGGATCTAGCCAGCAAGACCTGTGCACAGACCTTTTTCGAGCCCGATGGCATGATCACGAGCGTTGCTTTTCACCCAGATGGCACCTGCGTGGCGGCCGGCTGCTCGGACAGCACGGTCAAGGTGAGTCGTGGCAATCAATACAACCTGCAACCACTCTTGCAGGTACCCCGCATTCATGGCTGAAGCCCCACCTCGATTGCGACGGCAGATTTGGGACATCCGAACAAACAAGCTGTTGCAACACTATCAAGTCCATGACGATGCCGTGAACGACATCAGCTTTCATGCCAGTGGGGATTTCTTGCTCACCGCTTCTACAGATTCTACCCTCAAGGTAACGCCCTCACGCCAAACCTACCCACGAGGACATGAGTCCTTTTGCTGCCAGCTATCACGGTCCCAACCGGTCTTCGGCGCCTGTGGTCTCTTGTCCGCACGCCACAGCTTATGATGCTCCAAAATCTGCCCTTCTCAATCAGATCCTGGACCTGCGGGAAGGGCACCTCTTCTATACTTTGCACGGGCACCAAGACGCGGCCACAGCCGCTGCCTTTAGTCCCGACGGCTCCATGTTCGCTTCTGGTGGTGCCGACAACAAGGTTCTGGTTTGGCAGACCCGCTTCGATAAATACTTGAGCGAGCTTCTCCTTGATGAGCCCCACGACCGTCCCCAAGGCGCTCGTTCTGCCATTGGCCAGGCCGCTCATCTGAACAAGCGGCCACCCCCTCCAGCTGCCAGTTTGAGGCCCGCACCAATGGCAAATCCCCGCGAGGATACGCGCCACGCACCATCTCGGGGTGCCGCAACTCCACAGCCCCCAACTGCTGTTTCTGCTCCCAGCCCACGGCCAGTTGCACCGGCTGCGACCCGCCTGGCTCCACAGACTCAGCCGCCCATTGTTGACGTGGGGCCTGTGCCATTTTCTACACCCGGGACGCAGCGCGTTCCGCCAGAAGTACGATTGAATCCGCGACAGGTCGCCCTCCGCGCGTGAATCCAACCTCCTCGTGTGAGAAGGTGTCTGTATTGTGTCGGCACAACACTCATGCATCCCTGGCGGCCGTAGATTCCCCAACGCGAGGCGCTACAACCAACCGATCTTCCTTACTCGCTTACGTCCACCTTGGAACACATTGTCTCCCAGCTGGACGTGCTGACGCAGACCGTCTCGATCCTCGAGGAGCGGCTCACCTACGTAGAAGAGTCCATGACCGCCCGTGACCCAGTCCCAGCTGGCACCAAGCGCCCCATGCGGCCCTAAAACGCTGTTGTTTTCTCTCATGTTTTCGTTGAACAACTCTCCCGATACATGTCCACATGACGACACGGTATTATTATTGGTTCTCATCATTTTTTTTTGGTTGCAAATAGCCCTGAGTCTACGTCATATGTTGTTATCTCAAATATCATTGGCTTTTTTTTATCAATTGTAAAAGGCCAGCACGGAGAACAAGTCGTTTGAAACAGTGTGAACAAAACGACGGTTGACAAAAGAAATACAAAAATCCATCACGGCACAAAAGGGTTTGAGGCGGTTAAGAACCAACAACCACCCGACATAGGCCACCCTTCTTCGTGTGATAATCTTCAAGCAATGAAGACCACGCGAAAACGAGTTGAGCCAAGTATGTCACTCGAGAAAAATACCGAAAAGCAAAGAAACACAACTCTTCGCTAACGGCCACACGCACAGCATGCACGAGTGAAGTGCTTGTCCTTGCACGAACAAAAGCGGATCCGGAACACCCACCCGTCAGATAACGGAGATGGGTGACACGTGACGCGTTGATGAAGGTGCAGGAGCCGGTGGGAGTCGGCGCACAAGCCGCCCTTGAAAGAAAATTAAAAGAAAAAAAATTCGTTAACTAAAATACGTTGTACCCGACAGGATGCAAGCGCAACAAGGTCCGCTGCATAAAAGAGGCAGTGGTGCGCCACTTCTTCGAATAGCCAGCGAAGAGAAGCAGACAACATCGGGACAAACACACGAAAAGAAAAGAACAAATGGACTCGGAATGACGACGACCGGTTTCAGATAATGGGACGAAGGTTATAACCGCAACCCATGTGAAGCGACCACGTTAAACAGGAAAAGAAAATTCGCCTTCAAACAGTCGTGGCATGGCATGACACGAGCACAATTGTGGACACAAGCTCAAGCCTAAGCTCTCAACGAAGACGCGGGTCAACGTGTGCGTAGGAGACAGAGTTCGATATCAGAGGCTTGAGTATCGCGTAGTGTCCACATGATGAAGGAAGAAAAATGCGATCAAACAAAAACGAGCAACAATAAAGCACAACAATTACCAGATGAGCCTGGTTTCAGAACCAAACTTAGGCATGGCTCAGCGCGTTCTGGGCATCGCGCGTGTTGGAGTAGATGTCGTCCGTAGCAGCCAGCTGCTCAACCTGGGCCACGTGGGCCTCCTTCAGAGGCACTGCAGGGGCATAGCGATCGTTGGGCAGCGCCACACCGCCATACAGGCCGTCCGACTGGGCGGACATGGCATACATGGGGTTGCTGACGCTGTTGACGTTGAGAGCATAGTGCATGCCAGTCTGACGTGAGCCGTAGTGGTTAATAAGCGAGGGCAGGTCGCCAAAGCGGGGCTGCTCGTGCGCTGGGCCCGAAGAGGGCAACAGCTGATACATGCCATCATCCGTGGCGCGAATCTTCTCATGCAGCACATCGTTCTCAGTCTTGACGCCAAGAATGTGCCATCCGGGAGTAGCCTTGCTGTCACGCACCAAGAAAGTGCCGGGAGCGGCAGTGGCAAGCTCCGAGGAGCAGTCCTGACGAGTCATCTCGGGCTGATACCACTCGTACAGAGGGTTGCTGACGCCAGGCACAAAGCCCACGGGCAGACTGCCGGGAGTAGCATAGGTGGTGCCGAACGAAGGGTTGTCGTAGTGGCTGCCCTTGCCCTTTTCCGAGTCAACAAAGACGCTGTCGTTCTGGCGCTTGCGAAGGACGACCAGCACCAGGAAGGCAATCAGGACGAGGAGGACAAGAAGGCCAATCACAATGCCGGCAACGGCACCAGTGCCCATCTTGTTGGAGGCAGCCGTGGACTGAGCGCCACTGGGATCGGTGGTGCCATCGGTGAGGGTAACAACTACGCGCTGGGTGCTGATGTGGCCCGTGGCATCCTCGGCCTGCACGTCCAAGTTATAAGTATCTGCGGCAATGTCGGCATCGACCAGGTTCTGAGTGACGCTGAGCTCAAAGGTACCGCTGGTTGTGGTGGAGACCTGGAAGTAGGTTTGCATCACTTGGCTCGAGGAGGAAGCCATGGAGAAGGTAAGGGCAGCACCCTCGGGGTCTGAAGCCACAAGGACCGGCGACACATCAACCAAATCACCAGCGCTGGCCGTTGTGGTGTCGACGGTAGCAGTGTAGGAGCTCGAGCCAAACACGGGTGCCTCATCCTCGTTCTGGACGTTAATGATCAGCTGCTGCGCCGCGTAGTAGTTGACCTCGGAACCAATCGTCTCGACGGCAACAACGTTAAGCGACTGCGTCTGCACCTCCTCGGCATCAAGAGGCGAGCTCAGCACCAGGTTCAGACCCTGGATGGAGAAGATCTCGGAAGCGCGGCGACGATCGTCATCGGCGAACTGAACCGTGTAAGTGGCGGCCTGATTATCGTTGCCCTCGAGCACAAACTTACCAACGACGGTACCAACGGAAGTGCTCTCTGAGACGGTCAACGAATCCGAGGGGCCATTGGTGCCCTGGAACATGACGGTGACGGGCTGGTTCTCAACCGTGATGGTGATTGAGGTGGTAATGGAGCGCGGGGGGTTGCCGCTGTCCAAAACCACAACGGAGAGCTCAATGGAGGGCTCTGAATCGTAGTTGAGGGGAGAGGCGGCTGTCTGGGAAAGGCGAATGGTGGCATACATGCCCGACGCGTCGTTGGAGAGCGTGAAGCGGTCCTGGTGCGACGCCAGGCTGAAGGTGTGCGTCTGGCCTTGGTCAGGATCTTGGGCGCTGATGGTGCCAATGACACCGCCCAAAGCGAGGTTCTCCTCAACGGTGCCACCCGTGCGCCAGCTGACGCCCGTGGGCAGCTCGTTCAGGTCCTCAAACTCGAGGTAGACGGTGCCCTCAGACTGAACTGTCTCGCCCTTGTGGACCAGGGTGGCAATGACGCTCAAAGCCTGGCGACCGGCAACCTCGGTGCCCTCATAGTCGAGCAGCGAAGTCAAACGAATGTCCAGGCGGCAGATGGTCGGGGCCGCGGCGTCGGCCTTGGTGCATGAGGTGGGGCCGGCAGCTTCGACATAGTCGGACACAACCGAGAGCTCAAAGTCGGTCGAGTCATCATCCTGGTCAACGGCCACGACGGTACCAACGACCGTACCGATGGTCGCATTCTCAAAGATGGTCTCAGGCTGCTCAATGGTGAAATGGCCGGGCATGTCAAAGGCATCGAGGACGGTGATGGTGAAGGTAGCCGTGGCATACTTCATGGGAGTGCCGTCATCAGCACAGCCAATGGTCAGCTCGATGGAGGGGTTGGTCTCGTGGTCGAGCTGCTGGCCGGGCAGGGCGTAAAGCTTCATGTCGAGCAGCTCAAAGGTGGGAGTGCTCTCCTGAACAATGGTGCAGGTGACAGTTTGGTCGGCATCCTGGTCCTGAACGGTCACGGTGGCCAGGGCAGCGTTGGTGAGGTTCTCCAAAAACTCGGTCTGAGACAGCTGAATGTTGTAAGGGGCCTCGTTGACGTCCTGGACGGTGATGTCAAAGGCCTTGGTCAAAGTGAGACCCCCGGCATCGGTGGCGGTGATCGTGATGGCCAGAGGGTTCTTGCCAGCCGCAAGCAGAGCTTCGTAGTCAAGCTCCTGGGCCGTCTGAAGGGTCGCGCCAACCACCTGGAAGTAAGCGGCATCGGTACCACTGACGGAAAAGGTGTGGGAGTCACCGGCATCCTGATCCTCGGCAGTCAGATTGGCCACGACAGTGCCGATGGGCTGGTTCTCGGCAACGACATTGTTAGAGATGAGCACGTCAGTGGGAGCTTCGTTCACGTCACCGACAAAAATGTGGACCGAGGCCATGTGCTGCAGACCACCGTCACGCACGCTGACGAGGAGGAGGTAAGAGCTAACACGCTCGTAATCCAAAGACTGGCCAACAGTGATGACACCGGTCGACTCGTCAATGAGGAGCACGCCAGCCTCACCCGAGACCTGCGAGTACCACTCGTACTGGAGGGAGCCAGCCTCATCGGGGTCGTGGGCCACAATGGTGCCGATGACGGTACCGACGGGGGTATCCTCAGTCACGTTGAAGGTGTAGGTTTCGTTCAGGATGGGGGCGCGGTTAGAAGAGACAATGTCAAAGACGACAGTGCGAGCCGTGGGATGCTGGCCGTTCAGGACGGCTTGCACACCAACGAGGTTCTGGAACTCGTAGGGAAGATCATTGACAGCAAAGGCAGTGTTGGCCACGACACGACCATCGGTGGTCACGCTGAAGATGGTTTCGTTACCGGCGGTCATGGTGAACTCGAGGTTGTAGTTGGGATCATCCTGCAGGTTGGCGTTGTCCGCATCAAACGTGAAGATGGTGTCACCAGCCTCGTACGAGCCAGTGAGAGTCGTTGAATACGAGTCTTGCTTAAAGTCGGGACCACAATCGGCGGCATGGGTGTAGTCGTATGACCAGCTGGTGGTGCTTTGCTCGGGCACGCAAACACGGCAGACGTTGCTGGCTTCGTGGGTACCCTCCAAGACGCAGACGCCATCAATGTTGCACGAGTCGGGATTCGGAGCGCAAGTCGTGGCATTGGCACAGGCGGAGCACACGCCGTCGTAGAACGTGAAGGGAAGACTGGCTTCGCTGACGATCGAGTCGGTGGTGCGCACGGAGATCTCAATGGTCACGAGGTCACCCTGGAGGCCAACGGGCACGAGAGTGGAGCGAGGAGGAAGCTGGCAAATCACTTCACTCGAGCCGAGGAAGAAAGCGCTGCGCGAGGCGGACTGGCCGACCATGAGCACGTTGTCGGACGCAACTGCGGGGCTCGCAATCACCTTGTAGCGGCAGGTGAGGTTTTCGGCGTTCCAAAAGTTGCTGCCGAAGACAGAAATCTCCGAGGCGCAGGACGCGGCCGCCTTGGTGTTGCAGGTCGTGGTGGAGAGCGAGGTGATGACGGGTGCGGACGACTTGTCGACCGAGCAGTCGCGGCCAGAGAAGCCAGAGTCACAGACGCACTTGGCGTTGTTGCAAGCACCATGCCCGCTGCAGCTGTTGGGGCACAGAGCATTGGCCACGTCGGAGCTGGGAACACGGTCGCCGTTGTTGTCCGTCTCCCAGGTGGAAGTGTTAGACTCGGCAAGGTTGGCGCAACGGGCGGACATTTGGTCGATAGCGTCATCGATAAATGTCTCATCAGCGGTCATGGAAAGATCCTCGACGCAGCCGTCGACAAAGACGGGGACATTGAGGAGGGAACCAAGGAGGTTGTCACAAGCAGTGACAGCGGGGCTGGCGTCAAAGGCAGCCTGGCAGAGTTGGCGAGCGGTAGTTTCATCCATGGTCTCATTGGCGGAGACAAAGTCATCGAGATCCAGGTCAAAGTTAACATCGCTGTCATCAACGACGCGAACGTTCTTGAGGAGATCGGTCACGTCCTCCACATCGGGGCTGGAGAGCAGAGGGCGAACAAATTCAGTGGGGGTGTAGGCACAAGTCTCGACAGAGGGTCCCTCTTCATAATCCCAGATGGATGAGGGGCGCCAGTTGAAGAGGTTGGTGGTGGGCACTTGAGAGGGGAAAAGGTTGGCCTTGTAGTTTGAGGTCACCTTGTACATGGGAGCATCATCACCCGAGTTGCCGTTGAAGTTACCGCAAACACCGACAGTACCAGACTGGTAGTCGCGACCGGGGGCGGTGGCGTACATGTTCGCGTAGCGACCAGAGACGGTGGCCCAAACGCGACGGCCCGACTTGAAGGTGACCGAGTAGGTGCCCGAGCGGCCGCCGTTAGTGCCAACCTTGGGGTAGGGACCATCTTGGCATTCCTTGGAACCGCAAATGAGGTCGTAGGTGATTCGGCCAGAGCAGGCGTACACATAGAAGATGTCGTTACCCTCCCGAGCGGCGAAACCGCAGTGACGGGCAGGGTAGCTCAGAGTGGCAACCTGGACCTCGAAATCTTGACGAGGCGCGGCTGGGTTGCGGTTGGCGTAAAAGACGTAGCGTCCAGCATCGTAAATGTGCCAGTACTTGCCGTCAAAGGTGGTGTAATGAGGATCGCCTGTTCGCACGGGCGGGCAAGCGATTCGATGAGCAAGGGCACGATGATCGATAGCAGCATCCGAGCAACCCTAGAGTCGGTTGTTTGGTGAGGAGTGACATTGCTTACCGGTGCCGGAGCAGTGGCCCGAGGGGCGGGCACGGGTGGTGACAGTCACATCACGAGCGTCAAAGCCGCTGTAAAAGACAGAGTTGGAGACGGCAGGCTCGGTCTTGAACGTCTCACTAATTCCAGGCTCATCAACAAAGTTCTCAAGAGCCCAAACTAGGAGACAACACGCGAGAAAAAAGGAAGCACAGGGGAAGGCGATTGAAGCGTGTCAGTTGGTTTTGTACACACATGCATGGGCTTTCCCTGGTGGTATTGACTGGGCACCGTGTACACCAAGAGAAGTGTGCTTACTTCGAACAAGCTTGACCTCGTTCCACTCGTCTTGGGTCCATTCGACAACACAAGGGCTCACGGAGAAACGGTTGGTGTCGGGGTTGGTGAATTGAACGGCAACGGTGCAAGAACCCTCATGGTCGGGGGGACAGATGATGGGCTCGACCAGACGCAAGTTGACCGTGGCGTTGGAATCCTTGTCAATGGTAAACGATGTCTGGGAAATCACAATCTTCTCACGGCCTGAGATGATAGCATGTTGGAAGGGCAGGCGATCGTATGGTGAGAAAAAGAGATGTAGCCATGCGCACAACACAGAAAGGGGAATTTAGATCGCGGTTGCCAAACAGCACAAAATCCCCCGCAGACACAGGACG
Organism: Monosiga brevicollis MX1; assembly: GCF_000002865.3. Lineage (NCBI taxonomy): Eukaryota > Choanoflagellata > Craspedida > Salpingoecidae > Monosiga > Monosiga brevicollis. Next base: position 2,082,549 of record NW_001865040.1, on the reverse strand, counting down.
GCTATCGGGCCGGAGCCGGCAGCAGAACAAGGGGAAAAAAGGGGGACACGTCGAGAAGAAAACCACAGCCAACAGGCGACAAGAAACACCACGCGCGCGGTGGGGCACGGCGGCAGTCACAAGCCCGTCACTCTACCAAAACCAACGCCGGAGACGAAGGGGCGAAAGACACTACTACTGACCCAAGGCAACGGCGGCCAGAGCGGCGAGCAAAGCCAAGCGCAGCATGGTGCAGGTTTCTTCAACGTTCAACTCTGCCCCAGCTCACAGTGGGAAAGTGCACACCACCCCAGTCCACGACACCTCCAAACAAAAGCGGCGATGGGAAGAGAGAGGCAGCTGGACGTCTTGGGGTGCTTGCCAAGGTATGTGAGTGTGGTGCGATAGAGGGGCGCAAGGTGGCGGTGGTGTTTCTGTGTGTGACGGGTAACGTCGAGAAAAAAAAACAAAACAAAACAGGATCAGCAAGGAAAGCGCATCATGTGCATAAGGCCTTACCATGTTAGAAAGAGCGTGATCTTGTTCTCTTTCTTCTTCGACTGCTGACTTGAAGACACTCGCTTGGAGCGCAACCGTTTCACCTGATGGTAAGCCAAAAGGGGGGCCGAAGGAGTCAAAGTGGGTCAAAAGAGTAGGGGGCTTGTAAGAGGATTGTCATTTGGGGGGCAAGCGTCTGCCGGAAGGGTTCAAGTCTCGAATGCGAGGCTTTTTTCCACAGTGGCAACTGTCAGGAGTGTTTGAAGGAACATTTTTGGGACAATGTCAGCCTTCTTCAACAGCGCCTCTTTGTGACATTTGGTAATGACGACTGGCAACTGTGATGATTTTTTCTTACATCCGGAACGGCTCCTTGCCATGAGCTAAACGGCTGTCCAATTAAGAAGGTTGTTGTTAGGCGGGATAAGGGCCAAAGGCGTGTGTGCCAATGCGCAAAGAATGCATGGACAGCAAGGTCGGAGGGCAAGGGGCCACATGAGCACGGCACACAACGAAAACATCAAAGGAGTAGAAACAAATACAGAAAAGGCAGACCGAAAGCCAGAGGACGAAAGCAATCGATCCAGGCAGCCACAGAGGGCATCACAAGGGCAAACACTGGTCAGAGAAGTGACTCAATCACAAACCAATTTTTGCCAATGGACCACACGACATAGCCAAAGGAAGGAAAAGAAGAAAGGAACACATGTTCAGGCCTGGAGCTCCGCAGGACAGGGACGTGGGTGCAGATGGGATCACAGTGCAAGTAACAACAGCAAGGGAAGCGTAAACACAAAGCAACGAGAGAGGAACAACGGGAAAAAAAAAAGGCACAAAATAACACAGGTCTGATTACAAAAAGTAGTCTGGTGCGCGGGGCTGCTTGTGGAAGCCCTGGGGTCGCGGTGCTGGATCGTACTGTAAACAGGGAAGCACGCACACACCATCCCACGTTCATGAGCTCAAAGATGCCCTTGTAGAAGAACCATGATGCTGGGCGAGCGAGGGACGCAGACAAGGCTGATGGTACCTGGAGAAAGCTATAGTTGAGGGTATCGTCCAGCTCCATAATGCCACCCTGGTTGCCTGTGTACAGCGCAAAAGTTAACTGCAATGAGGCCGCTGGCAGGCCATCAGGGTGGTCCGACAGAAGCGAGCGAGGCTAACAGGCGTACCACAACGGTAGCAGTAGTTTGGCGCGCTGAAGATGGTGACGACATTGCGATCATGCGACCAGTTGAAGCCCTCCATCACCAACTGGTGAGCCCGGGCAATAATGCGAAGACCATTGGTGCGGTTGAATTCCTCAGACACTGTCTTGCCAAAGTTGAAGCCTGCACCGCGCGGCGACACGTTCCAACCCGCTCGATCGTCGGGGTCGGACCACAAGAGATCGCACATGGGACCCTGTTGCAAGTCGGTACAGACACGCGTGAGCGGCGGTTGAGGCCGACAACACCAAAGCGGGGCTCGAGACGCCGAGTTCAGCAACGCTGTTCACGGTTCGTGGGTGCAACCGCCATGCCACACTGCACCCCGTCTTGTGCAGCCAGTGTCGTCACATGGTCCCGTGGCATGGTTGGTGCTCACCTCGTGGGGGACCTCCTGGAAGCGATCCATATCCCGGATGGCGTCCAGCGTGGTCGCTTGCGGGGACAGGCCACCGTGCAAGCAGAAAATCTATTCAGGTCCAACATTGGTCACAACCAGTCACGTGGGCCCATCATGACGCAGAGACAGCCAACTGTCATTGGGCTGCGTTGGCTTGTTGATTTGACGCGATGCCGCATGCACACCTGGCGCTCGACGAGACCCGTCAGCGGCAAAAAGTCAAAGAGATCCGTAAAGTAAGTCCAGACTGCAGGGCTGGCATACTTGCGCAGGCACTCATCGTAAAATCCGTACACCTAGGATGAATGCCGAACCGCACCATCCACAAGCCATCCATCAGAGCTGGCCTTGAAAATGTTGATTTCACTGTGACTTCACAATGCCTTGATCAAGTGTTTGTTGCACATCAAGGGGTGGACCCGCGGCTCGTGCGGCTGATCCCGACTGTCTCAGTCAGCTTGGACAGGAGAGGGCCCGTGACTGCCATGCTTTTCATGGTTGCAACTGTGGTGTTTCCGCCTACCTGGGTGATCTGACGGCTTTCGTGGTTGCCACGCAGAATTGATATCCGCTCGGGGTAACGGACCTGAGCGAGGCAGCACAGAACAAGGTCCACCCTGTGAGCAGTCGTTGTGGCGAGGTGTCGACCGATCTCTTGCATGAACTGCCCGCGCATGCTCCCTCGCACGCACGCACACACACTGCACATCAAGTATGGGCTCCAAACTCGACACTGCGAATCAGACCTTGAGCGCAACGAGCAGGGTGACGGCTTCAACGCTAAAGTAGCCGCGGTCCACATAATCGCCCATAAAGAGGTAGTTGGTGTGGGGCACCTCTCCACCGATGCGAAAGAGCTCGAGAAGGTCATAAAACTGGCCGTGCACGTCACCGCACACGGTGACGGGGCAGGACACCTCACGAACGTTGCTCTCCTGCGACAAAATTTCCTTGGCCTTTTCGCACAGCAGCTTGATTTGTTGCTCGTCGAGCTGTTTGCCCGAGCGAATCTGCTCAATTTGAGCGTCGAGGTCCGAGGTCGACGCCATGGTCGCAAGCTGCGTCAATCACGAGTATCCTGTTCTACGCCAATCATAAGACGGCAACCCGGGGAGCGCAGCCGTGAACCATCAGTCGTCAGCAGACCAGACAAGGAAATTTAAAA
>NW_001865040.1:2056704-2079246 GCF_000002865.3 Monosiga brevicollis MX1 | reverse complement strand
TCAATTCTTGGCGCGAAAGGTGAATGGCATTCGCGGCGCACACACGAAATGTTTCCGCTCCCCCCCCCATCTTGCAAACCAGTTGTCATTCCACACACTGCCTGTTGCCGTTTTTTTCAGTTGCAACTCCCCCCCCCTTGTCTACCACTTCCTTTGTGTGATTGCGTTTGTTTGTTTGCGGGCTTTTGTTTTCCACTATACCACACACACACGCACACACGTCTCTCTGCTTTACCTTTTTTTTCTTTCTTTTTTAGACTCTTGGTTTTTTATTTTTTTGGGTTTGTGAACAAGCCTCTCTGTATCGGTCACAGGCCTCGCCCGCCCCTGCGCGCCCCTCCTCTCCCTCTCGCCCTCTCGCGGGCTACGACACCCCTGCCTGTCTGCTGCATTTGTGTCGGCTCAACCCAGGGTGGTGTCATATCGCACATTCCCCTGTTTTGCCCGCTCGCCCACTCTCCTTCGTCTCGCCGGCCATCCTCTTCCCACCGCCGCTCTTTGACTTGCTTGCCCACTGAACGAGCCAGGCTTACATTCCCGTTGCCCCACAACAACGTCACCCCGCTTCCTCCTCGGCTCGCCCGCCGGCCGTGCCTGCCAGCTCGCGGCCCCGGTAGACGACTCGGCTTTGGTGGTGTGAAACTTGGACCCTCTTGCCTCTGGCACTGGAGCGCCATTTTCGCCCCTGGGTCGTGTCGTGTCTTCTTGTGCCGTGTGGTGTCGCGGACCACTGCGCTGCTGTTGTTGTGACAACAACGCACATCCGAGCCCACTCCCACTGAGTGCGCCAAGGTTCACACAAACAGGAACCTGATTACACCCTGGGAGCTTGAAGACTTGACAGCCTCGGTCTTCCCTTTGCCTTGTCGGCCCTCTTGGGCGCTGCCTTCTGCACTCCTTATGGTTGGAGTTGTGTGATCTTGCGCGCCTTCCTGTCCGCAAATTGGCCTCCGCCTGTGGACCCTCTCGATTTTTTCCCTCTTTTTTTTTTTCCCTTGACCGTTTTCTCGTCTCCACCCATCGGACGTACCCACCCCTCTGAGCATCAGCCTTCCTTGCCCGTCCCACACCGCCATCATGTCGAATCCTTCTGGCGCCGCGCGGATGGATACGAGCACGGACAACAAGAAAAAGGACGTGGCTGCTGCTGGTGCGCACGAAGCCACCTCTGCCAAAAAACCCGCCGTCACGCGGCCGCCCCGTGACTCGCGAGACCGGCCCATGAACAAACTTTCCGTCAACCTCATTGTCACATACCGCCACATCAACGAGGTAGGCCACCCACTCTTTCTGACTCGCACACCCACAAGCGCCCTCAACACCCACACCCTCCCTCCTCTTCTTCTTTCGGTTCGCCTGTCCAGGCTCAACAAATGCCCCGCTCATCTCCGCCTGTTTGCTTGGTCATCCTTTTCCTGCCGCAAATTCTCGCCACCAACCAGGTTTACTACGCCAACAAACGCGCTCGCAAGGCCCGGGCCAAGAAGAACAATGGCTACGACGATGAAAACAACGACTACATCGTCAGGATAGGCGAGGTATGCTGGCCACTTCTCTTTTGCGTTGCTTGACTTGCCTGTCTCATGCGCTCTCCCCGCAGGCCCTGCTCACCGCCCGTTCCCTTGCTTTGCGTCTGCCCGTGCAACCACAACACCTGGATTTGTGCCCAGCTCTGGAATGATCGCTACGAGATTCGTGGTCTCTTGGGCAAGGGTTCTTTTGGACAGGTTGTGGAAGCTGTGGACAAGGAAACTGATACCCGCGTGGCCGTCAAAATCATCAAAAACAAGTCGGCTTTTCGCGAACAAGCACGCATCGAGATTGAGCTCCTCAAACGGGTGGCAACCAAGGACCCCACAGACTCGTACCACATGGTCCGCATGCTCAGGTGGTTTGAACACAAGGACCACCTTTGCATTGTGTTTGAGCTCTTATCCTTCAACCTTTACGACCTTATCCGCAACACCAACTTTCGTGGCGTTTCCCTCAACCTCATCCGCAAGTTTGCCATCCAAATCCTTCGTGGTCTTGCCTTTTTGTCACGCGATGACATCTCCATCATCCACTGTGACCTCAAACCCGAAAACATCCTGCTCCGCAATCCCAAGAGAACGGCGCTGAAGCTGATTGATTTTGGCAGTAGTTGTTACATTGGCAAAACGGTGCGCATCATTTTATCTTGATTCCACGTGCCTGCCCTCGAATCTGGCGACACTGAACCATCCGTGTTTGTGTTTCTCACCTTGTCTCCGTTTGTCCCTCCCCTCCCCTTGCGTTTCGCAGATGTACCCATACATCCAAAGTCGATTCTACCGCTCGCCAGAGGTCCTATTGGGCCTGCCCTATGACCAAGCCATTGACATGTGGAGCTTGGGCTGCATCTTGTTTGAATTGCACACGGGTGACCCGATCTTCAACGGTGTCTCGGAGCGTGACCAGGTGTACAAGCTCACCGAGCTGTTGGGCGTTCCCCCCGTGCACATGCTTGAAAAGGGTCGCAAAGCCGCCAACTTTTTCCGCAAGCTCGGGGATGGTAGCTATGAGCTTCTCCCCACCAAGCGCACATACCTCAAACCCGGCTCCAAAAGCCTCTCAAACATGCTCAACGCGAACCAGGGTGGTCCCGGTGGTCGCCGCATGGATGAGCAAGGACACAAGCCCGATGACTATGCCCGCTTTATTGACCTCTTGCGGGGTCTTCTCGAATATGACCCCGAGAAGCGACTCAAGGCTGCAGATGCTTTAAACCACCCGTTTATCGTACACGCCGATGCTGCCTCGCGGCGCTCGGACACAGCAGCCCACGATGCAGGCTCAGCCCGTGCCGCAGGCGTACCCGATCAGCTGGCGCGCCTAAACCGGATGTCCAATGCTGTTGCAAAAACCAGTGGCCGCGCCTCGGTATGATGCATCTTCTTTTCGACTGGATGTTTGTGGTCTATTCCTCTTTCCACTTTGCCAGCTCGCATTGTATTTGCTGTCTTCGCTCCGTGGTCAGGGAGGCCATGGTATGTTTGTTTCTCCTTGTGTTCGCTGTTGTGCTTTCGATCTCTTTTAGCATCGATGAACCCGGCCGAGCCGGCTTCTTCGTCCTCTCCAAATAGCCCCCACCGCTGCTTGCCGTCTCGAGCGCAGCAATGTGTGAGGGAATGGGTTGACTTTGTGTTTTGTCGTGGTCCGTGTACCCCCTCCGGGCGGGGGTCCCTGACACGTGTGTGCATGTGTGTGTGTGTTTGCCTGTCTCTGTCTCTCTGTCTAGTGGTGCTGGTATCAGTGCTTGTGCCAGACCATGGAGTCAACGGCACTGGCCCCCGTCTTTTCGATGAATCATGACTCGAGGGATGGCATCCATCAGCATGTCACCCCTCGTTCTTCTTGTCAACCATTCTAATCGCAATCCAAAAAACTTGTTTCGATCATGTCCACACATCCACAAAACCCATGTTATGTCATTTGTCAGCACTATTACCTTGTGTCAGTCTCTCTCTCTCTCTCTCTCCTCTCTCTCTCTCTCTCTCCTCTCTCTCTCTCCCTTCTCCTTCTCTCTCTCATTCACTTATCACCTTTCATCAAGGCGTGTCGAGTAAGTCACGAGCACGCTCTGGTTGCTTCTCCAACTTGCTCGACGGCGCGCGGCTTCTGGCGTCTTGCCGCCAAGGGGGAGGAAGGGGCACTGGCTGGCTGGCTTGTTGATCACACTTGGGCAGTTTGGGAAGAGACTTTGGCTCTAGGGTCAAGGATTCGAGTCGGTGGCAAGGGCACGCAGGGATTCAGGGCGTTGCCCATTTTGACCAGTCGAGTTAGCAGTCGCCTCACCACCACCGCTTGGCTTGCTTGCTCTGCTTGCTTGCTCTGCTTGCTGTGGACTTGATCCAAGACAATGACTGGTCGTACATGCCTTGCCTTTGTGGCCCTGGCGGTGGCTCTGGCTGCCGCCCTCCCTCTGGACCAGGATGCCCCCACCCAGGTTACCATCGCGCACCTGCCAGCCCCGCGCCTTGAAGATCCTTGAGCTTTGCTCGCCCCCGACCCTCCAACTCTTTGTGCTTTCCTCATCAGCCTTTGGCCCGCAGGTGCACATCAACCTCGGTGATAACGAAGGCACTAGCATGGTCGTCTCGTGGATCACCAACGCTGCGACCGACGGCTACGTCCAATTTGGCACAGATCCTGATCACCTTGACAGCTCGGGTCAGTTCCTGGACCCCAAGCCTTGTTGCAGCGCACGTCGTCATTTCTTTCTCGCACAAAGTTCTCCCACCTCTCCTTTGCTCATGCTTGCCTCCTCCAATAATCATCTCCATCGAAATGCTCAGCTGATCAGATGGAGAAGGCTTACCGTTACAACTTCCGCTCCACATACTCGCCCGAGGTCTACACCTCTGGCCTGATCCACCATGCCAACATGACTGGCCTCGAGCCCAACACCCAGTACTTTTATCGCTGTGGTGGCAAGCAGGGTACCTCCACCACCTTCAACTTTACCACCCCACCCCCGCTTGGTAGCGTTGAGGAACCGTGAGTACTCGAACCCTGCCCTTGGGTGAAGGAAACCTCAGGGCGCAACGGCCGCTCTCGTGTCTGACAAACCTCACTTCGCCTGACCCGTTTTCCTCAGCTTGTATATTGCCATGATTGGTGATCTCGGCCAGACCACTGATTCAATCAGCACCCTTGACCACATTCGCGTACGTGACTTCCCCCGACGCTCGCACGACTATGGCAAGCATTGACATCAACACTCTTGCCCTTGAGCTCTTCAGGCTCATCAGGTTTGGTGTTGGCTTGCTCATAACAGGCTGACTTTGAGGCGCACATCACCGTGCTCGTCGGTGACCTGAGCTATGCCGACTCGGCCGAACAAAATGAACCCACTCGCAACTGCACTCAGGTCAGGCAGCTAGCATGAGATAATGATCAGCGTCGAGCAAACATTTTTTTTTTTTTTTTTCGCGCGCGCGCGCGCGTATTTTGCTTGACCCGCGTTACCATATGCGGTATTGGGGCTTTTCTTCTCAATTTTTCTTCTTGTTTTTTTTTTTTTTCTTTTTGTTTTGACCTTGATACGCAACTCGTTTCCATCACTTTTGCTAATCCTCGATACCTGCGTGCTCACGCCGACTAATGGCATGCTGTGCGATCTCTGTTGGTGCTTGTGCGTCCCGTGGGAGTAGAAGCGCTGGGATTCCTGGGGCCAGATTGTTGAGCCTTACTTTGCTTACCAGCCACTAATGGTCCTTCCCGGCAACCATGAGGTGGAACAGGTGAGTTTTCAACCGCAAGGCCACAGTGTCGTCTACCATGCCATCGCTGAACGTGCCCGAGGCTTATTGTTTTATCCACATCTCCTTGATGCTCTCCGTGGACAGGTTGGCCCCCTGCCCGCCACTCAAGAACAGTTTCTTGCATACCAGAGCCGTTTCCGCATGCCTTCTCCCAGCAGTGGCTCAAACAGCGGCAACCTGTACTACTCCTTCAACGTGCGTTTTCCCTCTTCGTTCGGCGCCTCGTACATTGCGTGATTTTGCCGAGTTACGCGGCGCCTCACCGTTTAGGCCACGGGGAAACGCTGCTATTCCATTAGATTGGTCCTGCCCATTACATCATGCTGAACAGCTACATGGACTTCAATCATAGCGACCCCCAATACATGTGGCTTGAGGAGGATTTGCGCAAGGTGGGTCGGGCCAACATAGCACTCAAGCAGTAGTCCCGCTTCAGTCTGGAAATATGCTTATTTTCACGACACCGACCTTCCGTCCCCTCAACAGGTTGATCGCACCGTGACCCCCTGGGTTGTGTGCAACATGCACGCTCCTTGGTACAACTCGGATGTGCACCATCATGATGAGGTGAGGCTTTGCGAGCTATCCTCGCCTGCGAGCAGACGTTGTGCTGGCTTGATGGTGGCGGATGCTCATGTCGTGCCTTTTGCTCCGCAAACAGTACGAAGAGACGGCCATGCGTGCCTCTATGGAGGATTTGCTTCATCAGTACCGCGTCGACTTTGTCTTCTCCGGTCATGTCCACGCCTGTACGTTGGCCCGCCTGCTTCAGCCTCTGACTTTGGTCTTTCCACTTGTTGCGACTTGAGTTGGTTACAGCCGCGTGAACTAGAGTAGCGTTGACATCCCGTTTTGCTATCCGCATTAAATACCGTGACCCATCCCTGCTGTGGACTCATAGATGAGCGCATGTACCCCACCTACAACAACAAAACTGACCCGACTGGCACCACCTACATTAACATTGGCGATGGAGGTAACCGCGAGGGTCCTGCAGAGGGCTATTTCCCCCAACCCGAGTGGTCTGCATACCGTGAGCCTGTTTTTGGTCATGGTCGCCTTGCCCTCTTCAATGCCACCCATGCCCACTTCACCTGGCATAAGAACGTCGACTCGGAACCTGTGGTTTCCGATGACGTGTGGGTCATCAAGTCTGAAAGTGGCACCCGTCACGTGGGTCCCAAGTTTGATGGCGGTCACATCAAGCGCCAGTACGGCCACAAGACCGAGCGCGCTGGACCCATCCTCGCCTAAGCCCACCGAGTCACGACCGGGCTCGATGCAACGTCGTCTTTGTTTTTCTTGTTTCAGTGTTGTTCTCACGAATTGCACAAGAAACAACACTCATAGGGAGAGATCATCTCTCCAGTGACGTGCAGAAAGAACCAAACATGATTTGAAAGATAATTCCAAATCATTAAAGTCAGGATGTATTCCTGTCCTGACTTATCCGCTCCAACGAACCAAACTTACTTTTAAGAGCAGCATTATGCCAGGTCCCAGCAAGATTAACATCCGCATGGATATCGTTTGATTGCTTAGTTGTACATCTTCCGGCAATGCCACGCAAAAAGAAGAGAATGGGCATATTTCACATCTCTAGCAAAGAATTAAATTTTGACTCTTGAAAAGCGATCGGATTCGGTAGACAGCAACGAGCAGCCGCACACGTTCGAGAGATCCACATTGAAGTATTTAGCTGTTATGAGGAATCAGTAAACTTGTAAACGCAATCAGGGCACCACATTGTTGTCGATCCACGCAAACTTTCGGGAAACACAAATTCAGGAGAAAACCATCTCAAACCAAGGACAAACTCAGGGCCTCTCAGACAGATAAAAAAAAGGTCATTTGTGCAGATTTCTGCCCAGATATCCCTATCCAGATCCAGATTTAGTTTGTGTGAACATGAAAATTGACCAACTTAGGGTTGAAAGTCAGGCGACGCATCCACATGTTGAACACACTCTCGAACTACTGGATGGGCGTAGCGCTGAGCTTTCGTTTGAGCTTGGACTTGAGTCCGGAAGCCTTCGCTTTGCGAACGCGAGCTTTTCCAGCCTGCTCTTGCCGCGCGAGCTGAGCTGCCTCTAACTTCTTGCGGGCTCGAATCTTCTGTTCAGCAGCCCAAGCCTCCTCAAATTGACCGACAAATGTGGCCCAAATCTCGAAAAAGTCTGCCGGGGTCGGTGTTCCCCCGCCATTGGTGGAAAACATGAGCCACTTGATCAACCGCGTGAAAGCTGTCGACGCATGCCCCAGATCCTCTCGAGCCTTTTTGAGTAGCCCCTTGGCGTTGTCTAAAAAGCGCTCCATCTGTTCCTGGAATGGATGAACGAGTTCCTCCTCTTGCACATCGGAAATGATGCGATCAACCCTACGACTGCACGCCTGAAGCTCGCGCTCGAGCCGTGTGACATCCCCCTCCAAGTCCTCAAAAGTGACTTGCTGCGCAGCAGCAAACACAGAGGCGTCAGGCAGAGGGCAGGTCGTCTCCTCCACATCATCAGTCAGTGGCTGAGAAGCCATTTCCTTGACGACGTAGTTGAGCAAGTTTGAGCTATTATCCTACATGCACGTTCAATCGGTTGGGTCGAGGGGTCAATGGTACGCAAGAGAGGTGGAACAGTACACGGGTCAGCGCGCCAACGAGCGCAATCGTGCCATAAAGGTGTTGGCAGATCCTTGTTACCAATCGATGCACGATAACCACGAACCTGCGATTTAACGTCGCGAATTTTGGTCAAAATGTTGAGTGAAAAACCGTCAGCCTGCCCACGCTTCGTCCCGCCATTCATGTAGTTGCCCAGCGCCAAGATAAGCCCCAAAAGCTAATCGCACAAGCCACGGAGAAGAGTGAGGCCAGGCCTACGGCTGAAAGAGCCTCCATCACGCAATGAATCAGTTGTGTGCAAGCGCGTCGCCATCAAGTACTCACGGTCGGGATGGCCTTGCAGCTTCGCAAGCGGTCGCAGGCCCGGCCGAGAGCAGTGACACGTTCTTGCAAATCGAGGGCATTTTCGGCAAAGTTGGCTCGAAAGAGCCAACATTCTGCTCGCAACGCAAAGTGATCAATCTCGCTCACACGGAGGAGAAACTCATCTGCAGGCGCCAGGGGCACCTTTTCTGCATCTGGTCCGTTGATGTGCGACTTGATCAAGTCCAACTCCTCAGCGGTTGCACGATTCTCGTACAGGGACTTGATCTTCTCCAGCTTGCATTGGTTCTCATCCATGGCATAGAGAGCCGAGCCGATGGCAGCAGGGTCAAGCTTGATAGATCCACGCAGGATACCCACGGCTTGCGCACGTTTGCCATCTAAGGCAGTGAAAGTTCGAGCTGCCTTGGGCTTGCCTTGCTGACCATTATCTTCGGCCTCTTGAGTCTTGCGCGTGGCGCTGGGCTTCTGGCTAAAGGTTGCTTCAAACTCGTTGGTGTCAAAGGGCGTTTCCTCGAGTTTGACCCACAAGCAACCGTCATCTTCGTTGGCTTCCACCATGGTGCTGTCGGGTTTGACATTGCTAGCTTCGCCAAGAACCGGAGCTGGTGGCATCGGGGTTGAGGCCGTAGCCAGCATGGCTGGGTCGAGGAGGATCCGATTCCAAAACAATGGTCGCATTTTCTTCTCCGGCTGAATGACTGGTTTGCGGGGACCGACTGGTTTGGCCACAAGGCCACCGGGTCCACCTAATGGAGGAGGAGGAGCACCAGGGATGCCTGGGGGTGGAGGGGGAGGAGCACCAGGGATGCCTGGCGGAGGCGGAGGAGGTGGTGGTGCACCGGGAATGCCTGGCGGAGGTGGCGGCAGAGGTGGTGGTGCACCGGGAATGCCTGGCGGAGGTGGCGGCGGAGGTGGCGGCAGAGGTGGTGGTGCACCGGGAATGCCTGGCGGAGGTGGCGGCGGAGGTGGTGGTGCACCGGGAATGCCTGGCAGAGGTGGTGGCGGAGGTGGTGGTGCACCTGGGGCACCAGGAGGAGGCGGGGGCGGAGGTGGAGGTGGGGGCGGGGCCGGAGGTGGGGAGGGCAAGACTTCAGAAGGGGTCGATGTCAATGGTGGGTGGGTGTTGATGGAAGAAGATGCACTGCGGTGCTGAGACAAAACAGCCCACACGCGCTCTCCCACGCTAGCAGCTCCAGGAAGGGTTTGTAGCGCCTCAAGGGTTGACGTGGACAATCCCACGCCGGCGTGTTGTAAATCATCCACCAAAAGACGAAGGAGATCCGTGTACTCGCGCCCCTCAACCTGTGTGGCAGCCTCTGTTTTAGAAGAGGCCGCAACTGCCTCCAATGACGCAGCCGGGGAAGAGGACCCCGGTTCTTCTCCCTGCGCAAGTGCTTCAAGGGGGGCAGCCTCATGAACCAGCGCGCTCAAAGTTTGTGAATTTTCCACGAGCTTGGGCTCTGATGTAATGGTTGAAGCCAGGTCACACCCAACAAAAAAAGCGCCATGCACATGGCGACCCGACACGCGGGGATAGCGCTTCCGAGCCTTGACGAGATCAACGCCATGTGGTGCGAGGAAAGGTAAAAGATCCTCGCCTTTGAAATTGGGCAGGCGCGTCAAGCCCACGTACTGCGGTTCGGAGAGCGCAACCAAAAGCTCGTGGTCTCGCGGTAAGCCCGATACCCATTTGCGAAAAGCATCGATCAAAATTTTGACGCGCACATAAATGTCTGGGGCGAAAGCGACGGTGTCTTCCCCCACAAAGGCTTGGAATAAATTTCTCAAAGCCATTTCCACGGGAATCTCTGAAGTAGGCAAAGGGGTTTCGGCAGGCGCCTTCAATGTTACGGCGTCGCCTACTTCGATGGCCGCTGTGACGGGTTGATCCTCAGCTTGCGCCTTTGCTTCGGTGGGCGATGCAACCCCGGCCAACTTTTCAGCTCCTTGCTGAGCCAGTTGAATCGCCTCTGCTCGTGATGCCCACACGGCATCAAGAGCCTGCAGATTCTGAATTGTGCCATCCGCAGTCCGCTGTGCACACGAAAAGTCCAGCATGACGATAAGCATTGTTGCCTGTTGCGTGCCGGCCTCAACGACTACCGTGTCTGGAAGTTCGCCTGGAGACGTCACTGTGTCTGGCTCAGACCAAGCCATATCGAGTGCGGTGCCATGTCTCTTGATGCACTGTGTTAGTAAGGCCCATGCTTGCGAGTGCCGGCAGGTTGAATCCAGGGCAGGTGGCGTTGGTTCAAGGGTGGCAACAATATGCCACAAGCCGTCACGCCACGTGCCCAGAGCGCATGCCTGTACATCTGCTGTGGTTGTGGTTGAGTGCCAAGCGCCGAGCAAGCAAAGATGGCCTTGATGTGGGGGAAGCTGCGTAGCGTTATGTAACAAGAACGGCCCATGTGTTTGCGCCGTGGTCAAGGCAGCGCGAGTCACGAGCATCAGAAGAGCTTGTGCCTGAGAGCTAGCTTGTTGCTCCTGCACTTGATCCCAGGCTGCCGTCGTCATGAGGGCAGCCTCTGTGATATCGTCTAGCACGGCTGAGGCACTGTTTCGTGCAAGATTGTCTCCAGCCAGATTGCAGCCCTCGGTTAAAGAAAGCGGAACGAGCGCATCGGCAAGAACACGTGCGACATATTGTGTCTGGCAGGCATGTAGGAAGACGGCCACATTCGACATGTCCTGCACCAAGTTGCGGCTAGCAGCAAAGGGTGCATGCGCGTCGAGCTGGCTTTGGAGGGCATGGACGCGAACATCAACATCATGCCAGTATTGGGCCCGCTGAGCACGCCAGGCGTCCGTGGAAGCAGTGCGTTCTGTGTCAGTGGCCCGCTGAAGCCACGGCGCTGGCAGTGTTTGTATGGGGGCAGCGAAGCGATGACCCAATTGACCCGGGTGGCCAGCAAAGCGACCAGGGTGCAGAGCCTGAGTGCACAGGGGCGGACTCGGTGAGCATGAGGCTTTCAACCAAGCAGGTCTGACAATTCAATAAATTAACCGCCAAAAGGCTTTGCTCTGGTTATTTGAGGCGCGCATATGTTTGTGAGTGAACGCAGTGTGAGCACATCCTACCTGGTGCCTGGGTTGGTCTGGGGAAGATGGCTGGCGCTGGCGGCGCCGTTGCTCCTGCTGAAGCTGCTGCTGCCGGGCGATGAACTGCTGTTCTTTTTGAGATAGCTCCGCCAACACACGTGCGGCATGGGCGCCTTCCAACTGCGCCTTGCGTGCTTGAACGGCTTCGATGCGCGCATCTAGATTGTCATGAATAGCCGCTTGCTTCTGCTCACGGCGAGTCTGAGCTGCCAGATGCCGCTCAGCTGTGGCCGAGACGGAAGCCAGAAGTGCTTCTTTGGCAGCCTGATCCACGCGTTGCTTGCGCTGACGGACGCGCTGAATGCGCTCGCTGCTGCTCATGCGGCCTATCCGGGACACGTCATTGTCCGCCCTGGCCTTGCGCACGAGGGTATCTGGTCTGTCGTCCACTCCACCAGATTTGGACGGGGCCAAAATTTCAGGCATCGGGTTGTCGGCACTTCTCCTATCTTGGACCAGCTCATGCGCGTCAACCGGGGTGCTGTCGGGTGTGGACGTGGGTTCGGGTTGGGTCACTGCGAGAGAAGAGGGCGGAGGAGATATGCCTAGGAGGACAGCCAGTTCTTGCTCCAGGTCTGCCTCACTCGACTGGTTCTCGCTCTGTGAGGAGCTCTCGAGGACTTGGTGAGGAGGGGGGGACCGGGGCAGCGTGGCATTGGCAGCAGGAACCACAGCTGCCACCGTGCTGGCCCGGGGCGGATCTCCATCGAGAAAGGCATCTTGGTCATGCTCATGCTGATCGGGGGCTGGCGGGAAGCAGTTGGCACAGAGCACATATTTGCCATCGCACATGAGGCATTCGTTGGCAGCGTGGCCAGGCCAGGCGGTGCTTCCACAGGCCGAGCAAGGGGCAAAACCGGGACTAGATATGCTGGCTTTGCGGCTTGATCTGCGGCTAGTCTCTGAGGCCGGCTTTGAGCGCGGCGGGCTCGTGGTGCCCTGTGCCAAGGTCAGTGCCACATTGAGACCCTGCGTGCTGGGAAGTTCGGACAACGAGGAGGCAGTCGAGCGTCGTCGTGAATGCCGGGAGCTGCGGCGCTCACCCCGCGACCTGCGGCTCTGGTCGGCTGGCTCGTGGTTGGAGGCAGCATGCCGCGGGCTTTGCGCCGATTCCATCTTGTTCAGAGTGAAGTTTAGTGCCGCGAGCGTAGCATCTCTGGCTCAGCTGCTCTGGCCAGTGCAAATGAAGAAAGCCGTTCAATCATGCCAATGCCGAGGTGTGGCCGCTGCAACATTGCTTCACTCGCAGGTCGTCATTGTCGCCCGCGTGTGGGTCGTAGACTGCGTCTCGCAGTCAAGTCAAAAAGCCAACTGAGACAAAACACCAGCAAGCCCTCTCCATCAACAAACAAAAGCTGCGCAGGCCAGTGCATGCACAACCAGACCGATGGGGGGGCTGGGGCACAGGAGCGATACGTACCTTGGATCCCCTGACGTCGATTGAGCCCCCGACAGCAGACGTGAGTTCCAAAAATCCACACGGAAAGAGAAAAAAGCACAAAAAGTATTTTACAAACGATGGCCATTGCATTTATGGTTGCATGCAAGAAGGCAACTCCCAAGTCGAGGCCAACATTGTTGATGGGGGCAGACGGGGGGGACAGGGACGTGGCTCCAACTCGATATAAACATTGACGGCGCTCGTCCGTTGGAGGTGGCAAGTGTCCTTGTTGTTCAAATATTGGCGTGCTTATACCTGTCCATGTGGTGGGGGTGATGTGTCTGCGCCGAGAACCCGATTGAAGGTCGATTGAAGGTCACTTTGGTCTGTTAATCTAAGGCCGTTCGTGGTTGCCGGCGGCGATTCGGCAGCTGGCTCCGGCCAGACGATCTGTGCCCAGCAGGCCATGTCCCGGCGCGTCCAACCTTGGCACATGCAGCTTCTGGCTGCTTCCGTCCTGATTAGCTCCCTCCCGTTGGTCTGTACTGACCCCACCACTCGCAGTGGTGGGGACAGCCTTGCGTCGTCTGCTCGCACCGCACGCAGCGACTGGCGCGATGGATCACACACTGGGGCTGGGACGCAGAGCCGTGGCCAAATATCCGTCGGACAGCTGGGTGTCGTCCCGACAGAGAGCGAGATGCAAGCATTGGAGATAACGGTTCGAAATGAGCTCTTGCAGGACAAGATGCAGCCCAACTTTTGGTCCTGTCCCGAGTTTATGAACGAATACCGCTGGAAACCCTTTGTGGCACCAGTTCTTCACAACGGGCTCGGTAATCTTCTCTTTGCTATTGCTGGCGCCTGCAGCTTTGCTCACCAGTTGAACTTGCCCTGCATCGTCGGCTACTGGCGCATTGATCGGTCGACCAAGGATCCCCGCGCGTTTGAACCCTGGGGCGGACACCCACCTCCGTTCGGCCCGCACATTCAGCTTGGACACGTCTTTCCCGCTCTTCAATGGCTTTCCTGTCATCCCCGCCCTCCGGTGGGCACCAATGTTCTTCCGTAAGTTGCCTTGCTCTGCTCCGCTCATTTCCTTCGGTCCCAACACCGGCCCTTGAGTCACTTCTACCACACACCGTGCATACAAAGCCTCATTTTGGACTGTGCGCACCCCCCATGTCTCAGCCGCCAGCACCTGCCTTTCCGCAGTGACCTGGTGCTGGAAGGTGCCTTTGAAAACTATGTGAACCAAGGCGAGCCCCTTCTCATACACTCGTGGTTTTTCACAACTCGGTGGTGGAATCACTCGCTCATTACCCAGCTGCTGCAACCGCATGCCGCCGTGATCCGAGGCGCGCGCCAAGCCTATTTTCGCTACCTGCACTCAATGTGTGGTGACCAGTGTGCTCTCTTTGAGACTGTCTCAGTTCACATGCGTATTGGCTACGCCAACGAAACCGATCCAGATGCTCTCGCGCAACGGCGCTTGCCCCCGAGCGCGTTTTATCGGCATGTGTTCAAGCAGCGTTTCTCCCGCCGCACCACCATCTACCTGGTCTTCTCCGACAACCCGCAGGAGGCAACATGGCGCCTTCGAGCCTTCCGAGGCATCAAATTTCGTGTGGTTGACGCCAACGCCATCACCTCACTTGTTCTCATGACCATGTGCCATCATCACGTCCTGACGACATCTACCCTCAGTTTTTGGGGCGCCTTCCTACCATGCCCTGACTGCGTGAACACCCAAGACCCCCCACCCTTCCCACGCGCCCGGCCGCCTGCAACCATCATTTACCATGGATCCTTTGAACAGACCCATGGTCCCACCCTGGTTGCCGCGATGGATGGCTGGGGCTGGATCAAAATTACCAATCCCCAGCTGCGCTCCGAGCTAGGGTTGACTGAGCAGCAGCGGAAGAACATTGCAGATATTCAAGCTCGGCGCCGACAAACCACCGTGATTCCATCCGTGTAGATAGTAATAGTTGACATTTGATGCAAATCCCCACTCATGAAAGCAGTTAATTTGAGCGTCTGCAAATTAACACCAAGCAGACCGATGTTCCTCTCTTGACACTTTTGCTACCAGCCACCCTGGTCCCGCACATGAAGTTGGATCCTTAGTAATAGTATTGGGCGCTTTGCGCCGCGAGAACTGCCTCGTGCTGACCACTATAGGTGCTAAAGGCTGTGCAGAGTAAGCATCGCCAAACAGGTGAGGTTGACGAGCAAAATCCAATCCCGGGTACGGAACTCAATCGAAATCAGGCTAGCATTCTTTGCATTCGGCCTTGCCTTCCCTCAAACGCCTGCATCCCCCTTTTCGGCCCCACCTTGATCTGCCATGTTGCGATTAAGAATGCGAGCTCCGTGCGCGCTACTTTCTGCCAGGCGGCCACCTATAGCTTGATCTCCAGCCACGTCTAGCTGCAGAGATGAAGATCCCAACAGTGTCAAGTGAGCGTCAAGCCAAATGGCGAGTGCTCATTTGGAGCTGCCAGCCGACATCGGCGCGAGAGGGCCCGCCGCTCGCTTCTCCTACTCTGGTTGGGTTGAGCCACTAGCCCAAGTAGTCTTGTTTGCGTGCCGACGGCGCTTACTTCGATTGGGCCCGCCTGTGTAATTTGATACGGGATAATCTGGTATGGAGCCGTCGGTGACTTGCTGATGCTCAAAAGTCGTCCAGCACCATCCCCGGGAGCAAAGTGTAGAGCCAAGCGAATGTTGACGCTGTGCGTTCCCGTCCAACCCAACCAAATCAGACCAGAATACGCATGAGCGCCATCATCCGTGTCTCCACTTTTTGTGACATATTCTCATGGGCGATTCATACCTATGGGCCCAGGTATTGCCCAAGGCAGCCGTGACGTAGGCCTCCGCTGTTACCTCATCGAAACGGGTGGTAATCTGGTTCGTGACCAGCACCTGTATCAAAAGGAAACCGGGTGGCGCACGGTCAGAGCATCCCAGGCGCACCGGAGGCATCATGGGGTGCCCCGCCTCAGATACTCCTGCTTGGGCGATGGCACTTCACGGCACAGAAGTCTTCCACCGCATTTCAAGGCATTGGGCTAACAGACCGGAATGCTACTTCTGGTTGCGGTGCGCTTCAGCAATGATGCTAAAGTTGACAAGTAGTCAGCTTTGCGAATGTTATCGAGCGCGAATTCCTAACAGGCGAGACACAACCCATGGTCAAAAACACCAACCAGCTTTTGAGTTTGCGTTGACAAACACCATCAAAGTGGCCTAGCATCATAGCACAGCCCTGCTCCGAGCAAGGCAAGCAGACAGCTGACACACGCAAAAAAAGTTTATTAAAGAGCTTCACCTTGCGAGTCAGATAGGCAATCGAGTCAATGATGACCAGGCCAGCGTTGGCGTCGCACACGAGAACTTCCAGTTGTTCAAGACTATTCCCGCATTCGATACATGCATAAATTTCAGATTAGATGCGCGATGCACTCAGGGCCAGGTGAGGGCGTCTCGTGCTGCAACTTGCTTGCAACAACAAGCACGACGGGGAGCAGCCGTGTGCGTGGGGAGTCTGCGCACATGTCTCGAAGCTCGTCGCAAGTGGTTGTAAAGACCACACGCACGGCCGTCGCTATCTGTTTGAGGGCTTGCAGATCGGTGTCCGGGAAGCGATGTTGGACCATTTCCACCAAACTACAGGACGATTTGCGCACGCATCAGCTCTGCGTAACTTTTAAGCATTGCAACGATGGGCTTTGTAGGGCAGCAAGTCACCGACCGCTCGCTTCGGAAGGCGCCTTCGGTGTCAATGTAAAGCACAGACTGATCCGGGCGCAATTTCGCCAGCTGTCATGGGCCACCCATCGCACAACTCGCATGAGGCATGATCGGCTTGCTTTTTGAGGATGAGGGTCGCGAGGAAACGCAGCCGGTCGTGGCATCACCAAGTCCAGTTTGCAGTTTGGAAGGAGCGAGATTGGTTGGTTCGGGCCAACACGCGAATGCCTGTTGGGAATGAGTGAAAGGGCACGGACTCACCGACGCGGCAAGCAAGGTACAAAACTGGGTCTTCCCGCTTCCAGGTGGGCCTACAAGCTGTGTCGAGGATCAGAATTCAAGTCAGCAAAGACATCAGTTGGCTTGCTCACATCCCACCTCGGTGATACCCTCCGCCGGCAAGCCTCCACATAGAGCCGCATCAAGCGTGGGCAAGGTGGTTGCAACATGCTTGACGTCAAGCAAGCTGGCTGCCTGAGGATCAAGGGCATGGTGGTCGTTTGCGCGTTTTTAGTCGTTTTCGCGTAGCTGGGAGGGCGGGGAAGAAAGGCAGGTGCTGATACCGTTCTCAGGCCGGGGGCGACTTCGGTGGCAATCTGGCCGAGAAGGCGAGCCGCAGCGTCAGCTGTGAGGCCAAACTCCACCAGATCATCCTCCGTGACCGTCAGGACATCCCCGCATGTTTGCAAGCCCTTGTTCATGAGCAGCGTCTTGGCCTGTTGATTTGAGCAGACAATCGTATCAGGAATATCGCCAAAGAAGGCGAATCGCAGAACAGGGCCCGAGTTGGCAAGTGTGCATTCGTCTTCCAAGCAATGCCCCACCTCATCATCAAGCTGCCTTAATCGTTTGATTTGCCGCTGTGCCATGGCTGTTCGCGCGCCGTTTCGCTCACACCATCGCAGGCGCCACAAAGCTGCAAAGTCAAAATGAAGAACAAAATGCCCGCAGGTTGACGGATGTCAGCCGCTTTTTGGTGAAAAAACCAAAAACAAGTGAGGGATGACTTGGTTGAGAAAAGGAAGAAGAACTGGGTGATCACATGGGAGAAGGACATGCGGCGTTGACCATCGTTTGATGCGCCACACGGGCAGGGTTTTGGTGCTCACGGCAAAGGGATTAGGCAATTCAATTTTGTCTGGTGTTCTTTCAGGTCAGATCCCATTTGTGTCACTCTGGTCGGTTGGGTTGTTGTCAGGACGGCTACGGGCTGGCTGCTTGCACCCCTCTGGGACGCATTGCCAAAAATGCATCGAAATCAAGCATTAGCTAAAAAATGTGGGGGATCTCCAAGAGGTGCCACGGTGCTTGTTCTCGTCGTCTTATCGCATCTGTAGAGAGGCTTGCAAGTCCGGCCCCAAGTGTGAGCATAGAAGCGCCGCTTGTTCAGAGACATCAGCCACGAGCTGTGCATCGCGCTCCGATGTCAGTGTTGAAGCACGCGCCTGTGTATGAGACAGATTGTAGCCATGGTCAGTATACGCGTGGCCAAGCAAGAAAGGTGCAATGCAAGAGCATAAACATGGTGTTGAGGCAAATTTCGCTTGGCCACTCATGTGTCGGTCATCATTTACATACAAGAGCTTTGCGCACGCGAAGCAGAACGTCAATGATCTCGACCTCAGAGCTGAGAAAGCGAGGAATGTCGGTATATCGATAAGCCTTGGCATGTAGCGTTCGTTAAACCATTTCCAGAACAAGGCAGTCGGCATTGTCACGTACCCGTGGGTTGCAAAACCATTGACGTCAAGGTCTACCACAGATTTTAGGAAAAGACTGCCCAAACCAAGCGCCAAACAGGAGTATCAGACAAGAACAAGTGAAAAGCTTCTCAGACAGGGAGCCAAAAATGGAAGAAGAAGAATAGGATCAGCAACGGAAAACAACAACAACAACAACAACAACAACAACAACAACAACAACAACAACAACAACAACAACAACAACAACAACAACAACAACAACAACAACAACAACAACAGCAACAGCAACAACAAGATCAACTCATCACAAGGACAGTATTCAAGCTCCCATGCCGACGAGCCTTTAAACGTCGGGCTTGCTTACCGCAGAATTTCCACTTCGGCAAGCTGTCGTCGAATTTTCAACCAGCCACGGAAATTGCGACTTTTCAAAAAAGATGCATACAATGCAAGCCAATCGCCGTTGCGCTCCTGCTTCAGAAGAGCCATACTGCTCTGAAGTGAGCTCAGGAACTGGCGAGCATCAAAGTCCTCGAGCCGCGGAAGATCCTACATGCAAACCACAACATAAAATCAGAAATCAGAAACCGTGTCAACGGCAGCAGTGTCGATGTCAGCCTTTTGTGCAAGGTTCTTGCTTGCTTGAGATAGACAACAGGACCAAGCTACGATAATTCAATCCAGCTGACCTTGTGTGGCGAAATCTCCTGTAATTTTGGCATGAGGCGGGCGACATAGCGCTCCAAAGGAATCATAAAGGTGCGTGTCAAGCCATCAAATGATGCACGCAAAAGCAGGCCCTGTGTCCAGTTGCAAAAAACAAGATTTCGTGAGGGTAGGCCGCGAATTGTGCAAAGCAGAGGTGGGTGGGCATTGGCAAGAAAGCAGCACGCACGCCTTCAACCGCTTCGGTCACGGTTTCGGCAGACAGCTGCAGCAGCGTCTTGATGGTCACGTGGTCCGACTCAAGCTTGGTGCGGTACGGGGAGCTGACGGAATCGACCACCTTGCCCTTCTTGACCGGGGCTGCACATATAGGTACTGGCCGAATCAGGTCGGGGTCTGTCAACGCGGCGGCGGAGTGCGGAGCGGAGCGGCCAACCGGCGTTGGTCGCGGCTGTGGACTGCACGGCTCCGATCTCATGCGCGGGGAAGAGCGCATGCCCGCACTAGAGCGGTCCACCGGTCGACGCGGAGGGGGGGAATATGGTGATAGGTTGACGCTCAGAACGCTATCGGCCATGCTCACATATTGTGAGGCGATGACATCGCCGAACCGATGAAGTTCGTCATGGTCCACTGCCTCCTCATCCTCGCCTTCAGCCTCCTCTTGGCGACTGCTGGGTGGTGCTTGAGAAAAATCGCTCGAAGTACCTGGAGATCGATGGTCTGAAAGCTCACTCAAGTCGGTGCCATGGCGGTTCAGACCATCTACAGCAGATATGCTGCGATGGAGTGATGTGGGATTCTCCTTCACGGTCAGATGGTCGAGCGGGTTGAGATGACGCACGCCCGTCACGGGCGAGAGGTCACGTGACGCAGGAGGACGCACGGGTTCAGGGCCAAGGCTGCTGGTGCTCGAGTACCGCTGGCGCCTTCCTAATTGCTGCGGGAGCCCGCGCATTGAAGCGACGCGCACTATGGTCGGCCATTGGCCAAAGGCTTGCTCAAAGTATGGATTCGTCACGCCCAGGATGGCGCTGACCACGTCACTCCCACCCGAGGCAGTGTGGGCCTTTCGCTTGGCTTGGCTGAATGCTTTGGCATAGCGGGGACAGTCACCGTCGTAAATGGTGAAGAAGGGGCGGAAATCAGCGTGGTACTCCAAAGGCATGATCAGGGAGATCAAGGCCAGCACGAGGCGTGAGGTTACGACCGGCGTCTGGCTCATGACTACAATGGGCGCGGCCGTCAAGACAAGCTCCCACAAGAGCTGAATGTGGCTCAGCACGGGCTCAAGACAGAGATAAAGATCCAAGGCTTGCTGTTGAGCTGCATTGAGTGCGGAGGGTTGCAGACGGGCTTGGGCATAGAGCATGGACGTAACGTTAAAGTCGTCTGGTACTACGAGCTGAAGGATAGGCACGACACAGGAAAAGGAAAAGCAGAAAAAAAGATTGGTGAACCAAGCAGCTTAGTTTGAGCTGCCAAGACACAAGACAAATCAATAAGCGTGCGATGTGAGTGAGTGTGTGTGGTCAGAGCTTCCGACCTCGACGATATGCTGCAAGAAGTTGTCCTCAACACTTAAGCCGCGACGAGGGCCGGGCCAATTGCAAACATCAGCACAGGCTAGAATGCGCAACAGGCAGATGGTGTTGATGACGTGAGCAGCTGCAGTGCATCTACCCTCTGTGGCAAGGGCGATGGCGATGGGCGTGCATTCTCAGAGCTTCATACCTGCGGCCAGGGCTCCTGCCCCGGATGAAAAGTATGAGTGGGCTAGGTGCTGTGCCAAAGTACCATAAAGGCCAGCCAGGGGCAAACTAGAAATGACCACGACCGACTGTGGGGTCGGATGTATGCGTTGGCATGAGTTGAGTCGAACATGCAGACAGGTTGGATGGAAGGGCAAAAACACTTATTTGTTTCAGCGAAATGTCACCGACCTTTTGGAAGAATCCTCGTCGATTACGTGCATCGGGTACTTGGCTGCATATTGATCATCAAGCGAGTACGATGAGGCAGGGCAAAAGCACGCACAAGCCACACGGGCTGCGTGTGCGAGCTCCATCCAGTATCCGTACCGAAAGTAGACGTAGCCATAAAAGTAGCCCGGTCCGCCGTCTTGCCCAGCGCGACGATAGACACTGTCGGCAGGCCGGCTTCCTGTGCGAGAGTTGGTAAAAGTGCTGCTACTACTGGTGGCACCTGCGCCACGGTACGTGTGCGGTGTAGGCAGGTGATGGCAGGTTGGACAGCGACCAAAGTCAAGGCGCTCAGCATTGGCATGTGATGCTGAATCAGCGTGGGGTGGGCTTGAGCACTGGCAATACTCGGTCGCAGCCGAAGTCGATGCTTCCATATCCACAGAGATCTTGGCCGATCCATCTGCGTCATCATCATCATCGTCATGTTCGCCGCCTTGGCCATAAGTTGCACCCACAGCGTCAGCCATGCCCGTAGGGATTGAGCTCGCATCAAGTCCACTTCGGCTTTGCACGTAGTCCACAACAGCTTCTCCCAGTGCTTTGTTTTTGCGGGAGACAAGATTGCGGAAGCGAAAAACAAAAGTATAGTCGCCGGTCAAGCCTAAACATGACGACAGCAAAAATAACATGTGGGAGATTAGGGGGTGGGGTGATGATGGCAGCCACGGTGAGAGGACTCCCCGTTGCCAATGAGGTAGAGCTGAGAGACACGGGGCAATGCAAGAAGCAAGGGGGCCGAGTAATCACCAGAGTTTGAGTCTGGAAAAGAGAGAAAGCGGATGCTTTTGAGGATTTTCTCGGGAAAGCATGTTTGTGGGGGCTGCATGCATTCGATGGCTTGGCCAGCCTCCAGGTCGAAGGTGACCACGGCGAAGCAGGTGATCCTGAAAACAAGGACAGGCAGTCAAGGGCAGATGGTAGCTTGACGATGGGAGCTCGCGCTGGCTTCACACGTGGAGATCAGACGCCTCGGCACCCGCGTGCTCGCTCGCCAGATGAACCAGTGATCATGCTTGAGAAGAACCAAAACATTGCAGCGAAAACCCTTACCATCTCTGAAACTTTTGCCAGTCAACGTCACCGTACCCGGAAATGTCCCCTGGCGCCTGTGTGGTGCCCAAGAGCAAGCAGACATACCACCACCACGCAGAGGACACCGGTCAGACGAGTGCAGTGGGGCATCCTCCTGGGAGAATGCATTGCATGGAAGAGCACAGACCTGAGACATTGTGCTTCTCCGGAAGCTTATTTTCCCAGCACCTCCCCCCTCGCGGCGTGTTGGCTCAACAGAGACAGCTCAATGTCCAGCCAGGTTGTGTCTTCAACCAAGAGCCCGGGCGTCTGAAATGTCTGCGTCGTCCAAGGAGCGCGCGCGCCGCCTTTCGAGAGGGGGCGAGTCTATCACCCAATTTGATTCGCTTTTCCTTGACGGGCAGGCAGGGCTGCTTGGGCCTAGGCAGGGAACCAAACGATTTCATGAGGGGGCTCGACCCATGTCCTGACAGCCACAGCCGCTTCCACCCTGGTAGCCACACACCACGCCCAAACGTCGAGAGCCGTTGAGACCACACAGCAAGAGAATATCTCCTCTGCCGCCACCACCCATCCCGACAACCAACCAACCATGGGAGATGAGAGAGATGAGAGAGATGAGAGAGATGAGATATGAGATATGAGAGAGAAGAGAGCAGAGAGAGAGAGATGAGAGATGAGAGATGAG
>NW_001865040.1:2019225-2056654 GCF_000002865.3 Monosiga brevicollis MX1 | reverse complement strand
CGAGAGAGAGAGCACAGCATGCGAAACATCTTTTTTTGCTCCCTTTTCAGTTTTCTAGCTCTCTCTCTCTCTCTCCCTCTCTCTCTCTCTCTCTCTCGCCACTGGCGGACGGCAAGCTTCGGGCTCATCAGCTTGATTTGATTGTCGTCTTGCTATTCGGGTGCTGGCTGGTCGTCGTGCGGGTGGTCCGTGGTCGTGACGGGCGAGCTGCGTTGGGCCTGGCTACTCGTTCACGCTTTGGCCGTGCCTTTGAAGCTCTGTTCGCTTTTCTGTGTGCACGCTCACGGTTGCGGTTCCAAATCCGGCTGGCTATGCCTGGGAACTGGCAGGACCTCGGTTTTTGACTTGGTCAGACCCGGGTGTTCTCTTTGGCAATGCTTCCGTAGCTTTGGGGAAGCTGGCCCCTCGCACGCCAACGTTTTAGCCATTTGACCTGCTGTTTCTGCTTCTGACAAGGAAGAGGCGTTGGTATCATCATCATCATGGCTGACCGGTAAGTTGGCCCCAGATTGTGCCAATATCACACGCACCATGATAGCGGCTCAGCACTCATGCCCACCGGCCACTCCCTGTGTCTGTCTCTCTGTGTCTGTCTCTGCCTCTCTGTGTCTGTGTCTGTGTCTGTGTCTGTGTCTCTATCCCTTCTCTCTTGCTTCCCTTCCCTCTCCTGTTCCCCCCTCCTTTTTTTTTTTGTTTTCTGGCTCAGAGACGCAAGACGCTTTAGCGATGACGACCGGAGGCCATATTCGCCCCGAAGCAGTCCTCAGCGAGACAATCCCTACCGCCGTCGCCGTGCGGACAGCCGCGAACGCGACTTTGACGCACGTGCAGATGAACGTGAATTTCGACGCAATCATTTTGACGATGCCGAGGCCCGCCGCAGTGATTCATACTTTCGCCGCAACGACATGCATGGGCGTCGACACCCTGATCGTGACCGGGGTTGGAACAGAGACCGTCACTGGGACCGAGAACGAGGTTGGGACCGAGACCGAGCCCCGGGCCGAGATTGGGACCGCCATCGCCATTATGATGACCGTTCGTCATGCCCTTCCCATGCGCCCCTCCTCCTGCACTTGCATCCAACCATCCTCAGCCCCCACACTCTGGCCACACGACATATCGGGTTTGACATGGCCTTGCTTGACTTTGGATGCAGATAATCGACGCACGCATTCCCCCAGCGACCGCCACTGGACCCATGACAAGTATGGCTCTAAGGACCTGGACTCTCAACGCTGGCGAGATTCCGACCAACGCCACCGCGCCGAGGATACTGCACCACCCGTCTCTCGCCACGTGGTGTTTCGCAATTTGAATTATGACGCCACGGAAGACGACGTTCGTGTCATGAGCTTGTCGTGCCCTCTCTGATGCTGCTTGCCAGCGACACTCGGCAAACCCGCAATTGCATCCTTGGCTGCTGGGATGGTGCCATCTATCTCACAAGTCATGCTGAGGTGGCGAGTCCAACTTATCGTTTTACACAACGCCCAACTAAGTGCGTGCTGTGCGATATGATCGGCAGATTTTTCGTACACTCGATGCGCTCAACCTTCCCACTCCGTTGAAGATTACCATCTTGCGCGAGCAAGACACCGGTAAGTCCCACCCCCGTTCATCTCCTGCCCCTATCCCCCTGGTAGCTGGAACATGGTAGGTGCACATGGTCGCCGCGGAATTGTCGTGTTCCCATGACCTTCTCTTTGGAGACCTGCATGGGTCCGTAGGCGAGTCACGGGGCGTTGCCTTTGTGGATTTTGAGCGCATCGAGGACGCCCAAACTCTTGTGGACCAGGCCACGCTAGAAGTATGGCCGGCATGCCTATAATGTTCTTGCATAAAATGGCAAGCCAAGCTTGCGTTCAGCTCATGATGCTTCGGCTTGTATTCGCACATGACGGGCGTGCAGATTATGGAGCGCACTGCCCGTGTCTGTTTCAAGGAGGGCCGTCGTCGAGATGGCGGTGCTCACCAGGAACCACCTAGCAACGGTGCGCCAATATTCGGCCGTGCTTGACATTGTATTTCCAATTTGCTGTCGTTCGCCTCACTGGCATCCGATCTATCCGCCATGCTCTTGTCTCGGACCAAATGGTAGTGCTGATTGCTCGCAATCTGTCTCCCATGACCGACGAGGCATCGGTGAGACCTCTTCTCTGGCGCACTCATCTCCGGCTCATCACAACCTACCCGCACCAATGGGATTGTTTGGGCCCTGCCTGTTCTCTGACTCACGATCAAACGCCACAGCTTTTTGCCGCCTTTTCTCTTCTGCAGCCACCCATAAAAACACGGGTAATGCGCGACCAAGATGGCGTTTCGCGCTGCTTTGGATTCATTGATTACAGCTCAGACCAGGTGTGTGTGTGTGTGTGTGTGTGCATGGTCAATATGATTTGAACCTAAAGGCATCTGATCATCCTCATCGGTTCCATGGTGCCTGAAAACACGCGCGCGTTTGTAAACTGCAGGAGGCGCGCATGGTTCTGGACCGCATTGCTACAACCGAGCTGCCCTTTTTGGTGGACAATCGTGAAATCTCAGTCAACTTTGCTCGAGCATTCGATGACTTGCCTGTGCGCGGCAGTGGGGGCAGCGCCGCACTTGCGGTCCAGCGAGCAGACAGTAAGGAGCCAGAGAACCCCATGGAGCGGTTGCGCGTGGATCCAGCCACGGGATGGCTATATGACCCACATACGTCGTACTATTATGACAAGATACACCGCCTCTTTTACAACGGTGCCACTCGACAGTACATGCAGTGGGATACGACTACAAAGCTGTTTGTGGCCGTTGAAACCCCACCCGACGTTAAGGAGCGTGAGCAGCAAATGTGGGCAGCCGCCCTCAACCAGACAACCGCCGCAGCTACAGCTGCCAAGCAGGACGATGCTGACCCCGCCAAGGCTATGGCCAACCAGCTCGAGGAATGGGAGCGCAAGCAAGAACGCAAGCGACAAAAAGAGGCCAAGAGCGGCGTTCTCATCAAGAAGAAAGTCAAGGCAGCAGCTACCGGCTTCAAGGTCGTCGGCGCCAGCGAGACCACCGATCCATCAGCCGAGGGCGAAGATGGGGCAGAAGAGGACGATGGCGTTGACTACGACAGTTTGGTGCAAAAATTGCCCCCTGAGGTGGGCACGGTGCACGACTGGGATGTACTTGAGCAAAGGCAGTTTATCAACGTGGAGAAATTTGCGTGCTTGTTGTGCAAGCGCGCGTTGGAGACCAAGGATAAGTTGGAAAAGCACATTCGCGTATCAAAGCTACATGTGGACAATGTCGCCAAAGCACGCGAGAAAGTAACTTCGATGTTGACCACCCGCGAGCGGGAGAAATTGGCTGATGCCGAAGCTCGGGCGGCCTATCGTGATAGGTGAGTGAGCGTGTGAGAGTTGCACTGCGAATGAGCTGTTCGTTCTGCGTTCAGCAGCTCTGACGCATCCTCTTTCCGTGTAGGGCAAAGGAGAGGCGTAAACTGCATGGGCAGAAACGCAAGCCACCCCAGTCATTTCGCAAGCGTGCGGCCCCGCAAGCCCCAGTGGTGGAGCAGCCCACCAAGGTCAGCGTGCCGGGTGATGCCCTCGGCTTGATATGGACCGCCATATCATCTACGATGCGCAACTCTTACCGTGGTTCACTTGACCGCTTTGTGAGTAGGATGGTATCAAAGAAGACAATGTGGGCAATCGTATGCTCAAAGCCATGGGCTGGAGCGAGGGTAAAGGGCTTGGCAAGGATGGCTCGGGCATCGTCAAGCCGATTGAGGCAGAGGTTCGAGTCCAGGGTGCTGGTCTCGGTGCCGCGCCCACCTACAAGGTAGAGGATGGCGATCTGACCGGCACGATGAAGAACATGGCGCGTGCCCGTTATGAGCGCGTCCTTCGCGAAGAGCAGGTCCAAGATCACGATGTTCCTAGCGCAACCGCAACGTGATAATTCATTCCTTAAAATATTTCCTTTTCAATTGGGCTTGGTGTCAAGGTTTTGCGCTTTTGTCAGGCCTGGCTTGGCTTTGGGCAGGGTGTTTTGCACCACAAGGAGACAGGCAGGTCATGCACCATTTTACTAGCGGATATGAATGAGAGCGTTTGGGGGTTGGGTTTGGGCGCGGATCAAGTACATCAGCGACCCGTAGGCACAACAACGAGTGGATAAAACTTGTCCAGTAACTCAGGCTCTGGAAATGAGCTCGTCGTAATGACGATGACTTTAAAGTATTCCGCGATGCGTTCTGGGTGAAATCTATGATGGCAGCCCAGCCCGAGCAAAGCAACAAGTCCCGCCCGGGATCGACGAGGGTACGCGTCACAAACTACATGCCTCTGGCAGGTCTCGGAAGGCTCAAGCACGGCCAAAAGGTTCAGCTTACCGCACGAGATCATATTCAGGTCCATCGTCTTCGCGACGCAGCTGGGCATAACTAATCGGAGAAAGCACAAAAGGCATGGCTTTGAGATGACGGACGAGCCATGAAGCCATCACATCAACCTAGAAAAGCAGACCGTTGAAGCGACAAACCAACTTTTCTTCTTGTGTAAGTGAGCCGTCAACAAGCATGGTCAAAAGGCGAGGGTGAACCCGCGTCAGGTTGTCCTCGAGAAGCACTAGGTTATCCACGTCCATCAAATCAAGAACCAGGGGCTTGTGGAACCTGCAAACTCGATGCGGACCCATTCATGGCGGCGCACAGCCACACCGTGTCAGAACATGGCATGGGCACTTTCTGCGCTTTATTGAAACGATGAGGAAAGATAAAACATTCTGGCACATGCAGCTGTTGAAATGCCCAGCTTGTGATTTCTCACCTCAAGCTGCCCAGCACAGCCAGACGGAGCCGACTGGGGTCGGCGTCGTACGCAGAGCATAGGTTGACATAGTTTGTATCGCGGTATCGCATAAACGTAGCAACTTGCCGCGACAGGTCCAAGACTAGTGGCCAACGCTTGCTGGCTTTGATCTCGCCACCAACATCGCGCATTAAAACTTCGTCAATCTCTCGAATGTTGCACCTACGATTGCAAAAAGTTGGACCGACGTAAGGACAAGCCGTGTGGCCACCATCTGCTTGATAGCACAAGTTTATACATACCTTGGGTGCTCGTCCGTGTCCTCTCCCTCGGCCTGACGATCGTCATGCTCCTTTTGCCTCAGCTAGAGCCAGCAGCATCAATCCAACCCAAAACAAAATCATGGATTGACAGTGAAATCTTTGATTCAATGCTGGCATTGTGTATCCGCAGTCTCTCGTTGTTTGAGGAGGCAGAAAGAAAAAAAAAAAAGAGCCAGCAGTCTAGCATGAGGCGGCTGTCAAGATACACAAAACACAAACCTGGCGCCGTAGCTCAACCAATTTGGTTTTGGCATCGTCGGCTTGATGCTGCGCTTGAGTAAGACTTTCCTCGGCATCCTTGATCATTTGCAAAGTGACAGCCGACAGGCGTTCTTCGCCACGCGCCGCAACCTTGTCATGCTCAACGATGCGCTTTTCCAGCTCGTGTCGGGCTTTGAGGAGGAGGAGTTGTCGGCTTGCACTGAGCTTTGCTGCTTTCTGTCAAGGGAGGACGAACGGGGAACAGATTGGTGGTGAGCCCAACAAAACAGCACAGCTTGGTCGATCAGCTTGATGGTCACACATCTCAAAGCAAAGATACAATGAGCAGCAAAGGTCTGCGTTACGCGCGCAACAGCCTGCATGATTGGACAAACCTCGACTTCGTCTTCAAGCCTTGACGTGGCTGCTTGGCGCGCCGCGGTGGCCTTGGCTTGCTCTTCGGCATCACGGCGGGCAAGCTCCTCCAGTAAGCGGTCTGTCTCCGTGAGATCCCAAGAGCGGAAAACTTCGGCTGTTGCTTCATTGGCC
The DNA here is from genome assembly GCF_000002865.3 of Monosiga brevicollis MX1. Lineage (NCBI taxonomy): Eukaryota > Choanoflagellata > Craspedida > Salpingoecidae > Monosiga > Monosiga brevicollis. Next base: position 2,050,791 of record NW_001865040.1, on the reverse strand, counting down.
GCAATCTTGGAGCAAAGGGTGGAGTGGTTCAAAGGGGCAGGGGTAAACAAGCATTGAGTAAACGACAAGCACGAAGTTCGACTCGTTTTGGGCGTGTGGATGACAAAGGCTTGCGCCTCTCTGCTTTGTCACCTACCTCAGGTGGGGGCATCCCTTCGTTATCATAGAGACGGGGGTCAGCACCGTGGTGCAGGAGCAGTTTGACGGCTTCCACATGACCTGGAGCCGTTTCGAAATGAGTGCAGTGCCGTGTAGAGGGGTTGACAATCAAGCATTCAGGTCTTCATGCTGCAGCTCTTGCAAAAGCTGGGGGTAAAATCAACCGTCTTGCAGAACCCACCAGCAAAAGCTGCTCGAAAGAGAGGCGTGCGCTCAAAGCGCCCACGCGCGTTCACTCGGGCGCCACTACCGAACATGAGCAAGGCATAATATTCAAAATCTGGCACGGCTCAAAACTTCATGCCACAGCGTGCTATCATCGCATATCATCCCAAAGCACATAAGACAAACCGATGCAACAGGAGGGCCAATGCTTCAGAATGACCACCCGCCGCAGCTTCGGAGAGAGCTGTGTCGCCATTGCCATCGGGTGCTTCAAGGTTGACCTAGCCAGTCGAGTGGAAGGGGGGCACGACGGGGCTTGTGAGAACAGGCGATCCAGAAGTCTGATGCGGCCATGGTGCTAATGGTGCTAGCCAAGGCAAAGAACAACGCAGCATTTGCAGACGGAAAGCACTTACGCCCTGCTGAAGCAAACTGATGATATCATCCACTTCACCGTCGAAAGCGGCCTCCCGAAGTTGCTTCTCACGCAGGGTCTGCGCTTGCTTCAGCTTACGCTGTTCGCGCTCCAGCTGTACCCAAGTATGTTGTCATGTATATGCGAGAGAGAACGCGCAAGCAATGAGCAGGGAGAAAGCGAGCAGGTTTGCTGAGCGTGGGGAGGGCGAGATCCAACGGGCACGGACCTGCAGCTGTCGTGCATCTTGTTCTTGTTGACGCTTGACCATGGCAACCCAGGCATCCCGTTCCAGCCGCTCCATGGCTTCAACGTATGCTTGATGCTTGAGACGCAAGCTAGCCAGCTGGCGCCGGGCCAAGAAGCCACGCACCTAGTGCGCGTCATGATTCGTCGAACACATACACACACACACACACACACACACATACAACGCGCAGGGTGAGGGGGCAGCGGTCCACCCGACAGGGAGTGAGTGCACCACCAAGCGACTAGTAGGTAGCGCCACGATGATCGAGCCTAAAATCTGCTGCTTGGGACTCGTGAAAAGTATGCCATCGTACGAGCGTTTGTATTTGAATTGCGGCTTGCTTGCGTGCTGCCGCAGCAGGATCCTTGCCTGTTGCCAGCAACAGGACGAGAGGGGCATGGTTATGTGCGTGCCATCTGAATTCGAAAACACCAGCGCACCATCAACATGTTGGCACAGACAGCACCTACTGGCGGGTTTTTTGGCCTTGCTTCCAGCTCCAATTCCCGCTTTCCTGGACGCATGAACCTGTGAGCCCGCGCGCCATGGCCGCGGCGCAGGCAAGCAAGCGTTGACGCTTGCCGCTAGAGACACTCACCGGCTCCCTGAAGGTTTGGCCGTCTTGCCGGTCTTGGTTTTGGAGGGCGTGCTTATGGCTTTGCTACTGGGTCCAGTGCGCCGAGCCGCTCCCCCGGTTGCGGCGCTTTTGCTTGTCGTGTCAGTCGACTTGACAACCGAGGGACGGCTGGAGACACGCGCTGTTCCGGCTTTGGTACCAGTGGCCTTTGCCCCTCGTGTCGCGCCTATCCCGGTGGTTCCACCTCCATTGATGGCCTTGGAAGAAACCTTTTTAGCCGCCACAGAACCGCTCGTCCTACTTGATCCGCGGGCTGCCATGATGATGATGATGATGATCTACGCCGAGATCACCAGCACGCACGCAGCCCAAGGGGTTGTCTCGTTGTGAAAAGTGCCTGACATCTCTATGCGGAAGTGTAACTTCGGTCACACTTTACCGTCACTCGCTCAGTCAGTCTCTCTCTGTCTCTCTCTTTTTTTTCAAGACCGTGAAGATGGCAGCCGAAGTGGAGGTGGGTGATGCGATTTTGGTGCGGGTTGGACCGGCACGGGGATCAGAACTGCACACGAGGATGTGGGCACTACATGTCTGTTCTGCCTCGTGTAAGCATGACAGCCCCTCCTCTCCCTCTCTCTTTCTCTTTCTCTTTCTCTTTCTCTTGCGTTGGGTTGCTCGGTCATTTGCGAGCTAGGCTTTGGTGGTGAGTGTACTGGACAAGACGGAGGAGCCTGCCGTCTTGGCCCCTCTCTCTGATGTGCGGTAAGTTTGAACCACCAACTTACCATCAACTCTCGAATCGGCCTTGGATATTTTCGCGTGCGTCCCCAAAGTAGCTCATGTCAGATGTGCTTTCAGCATTGAAGTCAGCTTTCGCAAGCTGATGCAGGGTCATATTACCGCAAAGGACGATCAAGCCGCCCTCACTCTTTTGGAAGAGGCCATCCAGCTCACTGTCAACTATGGTTAGCAGGTTGCGGCTGTACAAATTTCTGACACGAGCTTTACGTCTTACCTGACGATGCACCTCCGCTTTTCCTTTCAATGCTGTGTTGCGGGTCATACAGAGGTCATGTCATCCTCGATTGTGGTGTCGCTGCTCGAGGATATCTTTGATGTGCTCGGGCTGGACCGGGTCCCACACTACTTTGACTTTATGGAAGCGCACCTTAACGTTTGGGTTCACGTATGTGCTTGAGCATGTCAAATTCGGTGCTGTAAACTTTAGTCTGTCCGAGCCCATCCTTCTGATATTTTTCTCATCCCTTGGGCGGTGGACCATATCCGTATGTGTGTCAGGCCCCCTTTGATCAACGTGGCGCGCAAACGCGCATGTTGCGCCTGGCCAACAGTACGTTCCACTCATGTGGGCGAGCCAACCGAGGAAGGGCGCTGGTCCTGTCACTGCTGTTCGCGTTGAAGTAACGTCGGACTGTGCACATACGTGCTTCCATCGTAGCACTCAAACGGCGACTGTCCCGAACCCAAGATACGGCACTCTGTGGACGCATTATGATGTTTCTGGCCAGGTTGGCGTTCTGCACCCACACTGACATCCAAGAAGAGATCCAACGGATTGCTTCCCTGGACCATCTCGAGCCAGGCCAATTTTAACATCGTTTTTGTGCACATGAATGGATACCTGCTTGGGCAGTATCTTCCCTTTGGCAGATAAGTCTGGAGTCAATCTGAATTCCAGCTTCAACGTGGGCAATGCGACGTCTTATGATGAGAGCGATGAGCCCATTCCTCACGGCGCATCCGAGGCTGCGCTGGCAAGGTATCTTCATGTCACCCATTGCCTGCCTTGGTGATGAATGCAATTTAGCTTTATATAACTTTTCTCACTCAAAGTACCATGCTTGCCATTACAGCGCTGAGGGCGGCGAGCAGGCGCTCGACAAAAAACTATACAAGCAATTTTGGCAGCTACAGGCAGCCTTTTGCAATCCGGCTATCCTGGGTGCAGGCAGCGACTGGTTGCAGTTTCAACAGGTGCGCGCATGCGGCCTAAATGTGTCACCGATCGAGGTCGGCTGCTCCTCACAATCACTCCTTGAATCATCTGAATTCCGTGATAAATCGGCCATCAGAACCTGGAGCGTGCGTTGGATGTCTTGCAATCCTTTGAGAAGAACTCGCTCACCACGCAAGGATCATCCCCTGTGGTTGAGGCACCGCAGGCGATCAACGGTGCCTTGGCTGAAGCCCAAGTGGATCACGTCTTTTTTGCCAAATTTCTGACAGCTCCCGAGCTGTTTCATCTACAGCTGGCTGATGCCGCCTTTCGGCATCAGGTCCTTGCACAAGCCATGATCCTCCTCCACTATTTGAGCGTTCCCAGCAAGCATAAGCGGTGCGTGTTTGTTGCTTTCAGCTTGGTGTTGGTCCGCCCCCAAACGCAAGAGATCACACCCTCGTCACAAGCAAAGGAGCTCACACGCACAACCTTTTGGCGCGGTACTCAGGCCTGCCAAGCTGACAGCGTCGCAGGAAAAATGGGTTGCTGACACAATGGATCGCATCCAACAGGTGGCCTCTTAATTGCCGTTCCCCAGTGGGGGAACAGATTGGCTTTTGTACTGTAGCCAGGCGTCAGCTAACGCACCACACTGCCTTACTTCACTTTCACTTTTCCACACGCAGCTGCTCAAGGGCGTGCCCTCAGAGTTATCGCGTCAGTTTGTGCGCAACATCAAGGTCAGGAAAAACTGTCATGTGACATCGCAACACGGGCCCGGACACCTTCTCATGCCCGGTTGTGCTAAAATAGGACATTTTGGCGCGCGAACAATCCTGGATGGCCTGGAAAGACAAGGGCTGTCCTTCCTTTTCTCGTCCCACGTTAGAATGCGTTGCGTTTGCACTGTGTGCCAACTGAACCATCCTGGCCCGCTACATTGTCCACAGTCGGCAGCGTTGGGCTCAATGCTTTGCGGTGGGCTGATCTGATTACATAGGGCGTCAAAGAGAACCCCAACAGCCGATGGTGTGAGCGCAAGTGGCCCACCTGCCAAGAGCGCCAAACACGATTTGGGAACACCGGCACTAACACGTCTTTGGAATGTGTCCGAAGACAACCTTCAAGGCTGTACAATTACAGAAAAGTACGATGGGCCAAGCCTGCGCGCACAAGCTCGTGGCTCGCGTCGAAACTTTCCAGCCCACCGTTCTGCTTCCACCCACCAATAGCGGCATCTCACGTTGTGTTGACCATGCTTGAAATCACAGAACGTGCCCAAGTGTTGAGGAATTCTTCGAGGATGCCATCATGGAGCTTGATCCGCGGAATCAGGTGGAGGAGGTGTACTGGTCAATCAACCGGCCTGACTTTTGCTGGCGTGCGCTACGTCTACTGGGCAAAAAGCGTCTGCACTATTTTTCGGAGATTGAGATTCAAAAGGTCAGCGGTGTTTCCAAGAACAAAAAAAATAAAATCCCTCGGAATCGTGCACAGTTGTATCAGCTTTGACGCTCATAGACATGGTTTGTGGTGTGCATCGTGCATCAACAGACCCTGAAAGAGTATTTGGTCAAGGCCCTGACCAAACTGGTATGTGCCTCTTCGCTCCCCAACTGGCACTCGGCAAACAGACTTGTTTCCTGATGCATGATGATGTGCTCCATCTCGTGGCTTATGATTTTGATGTCACGCAGGGGAGCGAATTGGAGAAGGCAGAGGCAGCGCCAGTGCAGCCCGTGGAGCCAGAGGCCAAGCGCGAATCAGACGAGCAGGGTGATTCAGAAGCCGAGGAAGTGGCCGAAGACAATGAGCCCAAGGAGAACTCAGGTCAGCAGGCCGAAGCCGTGGACGAGAGCGCCGACTGAGCACCGAGCCCATTTTGTCTGACAATTCAACCCTGTTCTAAATTTTCGAAAGCCTGGTCTGATGATTTTTGGACGCAAAACAGTTCAAATAAAAAGTTCCCGCTGATTTTCAAATTGAGCTCTTCTGAATGCCAGTTTTCATTTTATTTTTTTCTCTTCTTGTTGTCCACACGATTGTCCAGAAGAAACGCGTCATCGATTGATGCCCTTTCCGTAGCTGGCGAGGCGCTCGTGACAAGGCAAACAAGGCCATGGCTCTCAAAGAAAACCAAGCCTACCTGGGCTTGTCACCGTCCCAGGGGTTCGTCTGCGCTGTCGCAAATCTGGAAGACTGTGCCCACGCTGTTCCCGAACCCTCATGCCGCCACTTATCGGGACCCCGTGCAGGAAATCCGAGGTGCTCAGCCCAGATACGCATATGGAGTTGCGGCGACTTCACAAGGTTTGTGCATTTTTTTTTTTTCTTCTCGCTCCAATCTACGCAAAGCCCTTCGTGTGGCCGTGATGGCTGTCGTCGCACCGGGCCGCATGTCGTATTTTCGTTCGGTGGCGTCGAGGCACCGTGGAAAGTGAAAGACGGTGTATTAGGCTTTGGACCGTGTTTCGTATTAACGACCGTGCTTTCGCTGTGATAGGAAGTCAATGAGCTCTACGAAACATTGGAGGCCAAAGACCGGGACCTGCAACTCTCAGCCACGATTGGCCAAAACTTGCTTCAGGAGAATCAAGACCTTTCCGAACGATATGAGCAAGCGCTGCAGCAACATGCGCAGGCCATGGAGGAGCTGCAGCAGGAGGTCTATGCCGCACGACAGGAGAGCAAGAACCAGTCACATGACCGAGAAATGGCGCTTCACCTTGAAAATGAGAACAGTGCGCTGCGGGATCGCGTCGATGCCTTGGAAATACAGTGCCGGGCCTTGGACAAGGAGCTCCAGGGCACGAAGCGTTCCTCACGAATTGACCTCGAGCGCTTCGAGGAACAGGTTCAGAGCCTGCAAAGTGAAAAGGGCCAGTTTGAGCGCAAAATCGCACAACAACTGACCATCATCGAGGACCTGCAGAACCAAGCTGTTGCTCGAGCCAATGCAGCAGATCTGGACCAAGAGCTGGCCACGTGTCAACGCCAGTTGACCGACATGGAGCGCGAGGTGGCTTCTCTCCAGCTAGAGCGCTGCGATTTACAGAGTGCCTTGCAGCAAAATATGACTGACAATGCCAATCTGCGACAGCGCGTCGTTGAGTTACACGAGACCAATGGACGACTGCAGGTTCAGAACGGCGGCCTCCGTGATGCAGCCGAGGACATGCAGGCGACAATGGCTAGTCTGCAGACAGAGTTGGCCCAGTACAAGTCTACCAACGGCAACATGGGGAGTGGTCTTGATCTCTTTAGTGAGGTCGAAGAGAAACGCATTCGGTTGGAGGAGGCCTTGGCGCGCCATCGTAGCCGAGTGGTGACACAGCAGAAGCAAATTGAGCGCATTGAGCAGGATCGCCGAAGTTTGCGCGCTCACGTCCAGCGTCTCATGCAGATGCACGGCAGCAAAGCCGACTCGGCCAAAATGCATCGTCTGGAGAATGCCCTGAGCCAGCGTGAGTCAGAGATGCTTGAGCTGCGTCGCGTGGTCAAGCGCCTTCAAGACACCAACCATCAGTACACCAGCCGCGCAAAGGAGCTACTCCAATCAGTGAAGCAAGGGGATCATCGCGTGGTTGTGGAGTTTATGCAGGAGGAGCTTGAAAACGTGCGTGAGGAAAATGCACGTCTTGAGCGTGAGCTGCAAACAGCCACCATGAAGACAGTCAACGAAAGCTACAAGTTGCACGAGTGCCAAGCTCAGCTACACGACGCTGAGCGCAAGCTTGAGGCAGCGCGTGCCGAGGCCATGCAGCACCGACTGAAACTGGAGGAAATGCGCACGACTTTGGCCAACTTGGAGCAGGATGAGACACCTCAACGTCCCCAGGCGGAAAAGCGTGCTGCCAACAGCGCACCCCACGCCTTCAGCGACGCAGCTACAAATGCAACTCCAACACCTCAGGTCGAGGCCGTACATGCTGGTGAAGCTCACGAAGGGCCCGAATCCCCAAGCCTGGTGCGCTCGCCAAATGGCATCAAGGCGGCTTTGGACTTTAGCACATTAATGCAGACAGCCAGTTCCAACATGAACACGCCTGAACGCCTGCCCTCGCCCGGATTGAGCATGGGCTCTGCATTTCGGCCGTCAGGCAACGCATCGGCTCTTGCGAGCCTGCAGCGTTTGCGTGCCGGAGCTACTCGGGGCCGTGACTCATCCGAGGCAGAGGCCAATTCGACGTTGGGCCCCATGCAGTCAGATGATGACGTCTCGGCTATGACTACACCGCCAACCCCCGGCGTAGTGGAAGTACAGGAAGGGGCCGATGGCAGCGTCAAGGGCGCGGTTGCTTTGCGATCGGCCTCGGATCGTGTTAGAACGCGAACGCGACGAACCGCGCCCGCGGCAGTGCAGGCGCCAGCCATGGCTGAAGCGCCTGCAAGCACACGAACCAAAATCAAAATTTCGCAGCCTGTAGCTGCGGAGCAAGATGGTCCTTCCGAGTGCGCCACGCAGTAGGGGCTTTCTTTATGCTTCCCAATCTGCTGTAGTGAGAGGCATGAAATGATGGAGTGTTGCACACGGCGCTGTGCGCCCAGTCAAACAGCTCTCCCTGATGTGTGTTGACTTGGCTGTGCTTGTATTTGTGCTTGTGAGTGAGGCGACCAATGGTGACTTTTGAGTCAGCTCGGCCCAAGGCGGGCATCGGCACTGAAGAGATAAAAAATTGTGAGAAAAAGAATTGACACGTGAACAAGTAGGTCAAGGAAAACCTGGATTGGAAATTGTCGGTCGAAAGCCATTTGCAGGAACGGACCAACTTGGCACTTTCGGAGCATCGAGATCGCTATAGCTATTGCCGGAGGTCAACCGGCTTTGATCATCGGAGATAAGAACACATAAACACAACCGCGGCAAGGACAAAATAAAGACGAACAAAAAAAGGAATCAGAGAAGGGAAGAGAAATGGGGAGTCACAAGTGCATGTTCACATGCACACGCACATAGAGGCGATGGTATGGTCTGGACTACGCTTCGTCGAAGAGCAACAAATGTACAATGGAAACATCAACAAACATCGAGATAAATCAAACAATGTTGAAGGGCTCAGCGCACGCAGATCAAAAGAGGCACGACATGAACCGAGAAGAGTCGTGAAATCGAGCTCACAGAATCAAAAAAAGCCACTCATCTAGTCGAGCAAGGAAAGATCGCGGAACAGGGCGGGAGGAAATTGATACCAAGCCTCACACCAAGAAAAACAAAAGCACCAAGGAAAAAAAAAAAAAAGATCCAAATAAAAGAAAACCTGAAAATCAAAATCAGGAAAGAACAAAATACAACACATGACAGCGAACATGCACGAGTCGCCATGCAAGCTTCACCCTCCTTCAAAAGTCATAACATTGGAAACGTTTTAGGAAGAGCGCGCTTGGAGTCAAAAAGAAGGGCGGAAAGGGACTAAGCATGGCAGGTCGATCGAAGAATTTCGCTGAAATCGGAGACATTGTCGGGGGTTTGGGGCCTCGAGCAGGCACAAGTGCAAAAGCCAAGCCGTGCACAGGTCCGCCGCTGACTCAAGCTCGCAACAAAATCTGAAGCTGATCGGGACGGGCAACGCCAAAATCGGAGCACATGTTTGAGTACATTTCACTGGTGGCCCAAGGCCGGGCGTCATCGGGTTGCCCAGTTTTGGGATACACGAGCAAGCGACATTGTTGCAAGTGCTGAGGCAGGTTTTCGCGGACATCGACGCCCGTTGTATCGTCGTGCACGTAGACAATCATGGGCATACTTTCAGGAACGTTGAGAACCACCGGCGTTGGAAGCTGAATCGTCACGCTGGGCGGAGACTTGCTGGAGCTCAGCTCGGCCAGTGAGGCGATAACTTGATTTGAGCTGGGGTCGACGAGGCGAGCGCGGCTGGCTTGGTCTTGGGGAATGTTTCTTTGGTAGATCTGACAAGTGGCCAAGGTGGCCAAACGATCAACGGGGTCGTGGAGTGGGAGATTCAATATGCTTTGCTGGGCATGGCCGTTGATTGCCACGGTGACTGCAAAGTTGCGTGCGGTGGGCTGCTCGAGCACCGTGACCATGAAATTTTGGCCAATGAGGTCGCGCATGGAGGGCGGCGTGCTGCCCTGTGCCTGTGGGGCTGCCACCACAACCAAATCGTCCTTGCCGCAAAGTTTGGCGTGTTGTAGGCAAGCCCGCAGCGTGGCTGGTGTAACGGGTGCGTCAGGTGCGACTAGACTTGAGTGCGTGCCAGTCTTGCCTAAACGCACCAAGCATGCTGAGCTCTGCAGATGAGCCTGCAGCGTAACCTGCGCGGGCAGGCAGTGGCAGGGCACGTGCGGCCGCACGACCAGGCCTTCAACGTCACGAATGTACACCACCGAGGTAACGCTTTGGGTATAGTATAAACACGCCCTCATCACGTCTGCCACCGTTGTCGAGGCACTGGCCCACAAAACGAGTTGGCGATCAAGCTCACGCACGTAGACGCGGAGTTCGCGCAGCTTGGCACGTGGGCACAGCAAGACGGCAACCGAGCTGCTGTTGGTACTGGTGCCGGTGGCCTGACCAAGTGCCGCGTCTTCTGCCATGACTACTGGCACATCCTTCTCGCCAAGCATGAGGCCCATGCGCATGTCGACTGGAACCAGATCAATGTCCAGCGAGGCGGCTTGGGTCTGCACAATTTCAGACAGGGCGGCACGGTTGACGAGAAATGTGTTGTAGAGGTGCTTTTCACCATGATTGTCAATGGTGTAGATGTCAAAGGAGTGGCGCTGTCCATCGTCCGGCTTCCATGGCAAAGGTGACGTCGTTGGCAGGTTGAAGGATTGCACGCTGCAGTGCAAGGCTTGCGGACCGGGCTCAATCAGCCCGTTCAGGCCATGGATGGGCGAGGCACCACGCCGCAAGTCTGGATCAGTACCATTTCCCATGCCGTCCTCGCGTGCGATGCGACCATTGCGCTGTGTTAGCAGTCTAGCCATTTCTTTAGCTCTGGGTGTGGGGACACGACCTGCCCGCGGCAACGCACTCATTTGGTTCATGAGCGAGGTGTGGTGCCCAGGGCTGGAGGCACAGCTGTTGTTCTGGCTGCTGAGTGAGTCGGAGCGAGATGGCGGTGCTCCTGTTGAAAAGCCAGAGGCTGCTCCAGACAGCCCATTGGCATCTGGTAGGGGCGATGCCAACGGTGGGCTCTGAAAAACATCATCTCGCGAGCCGGGATATTCGAGCTGCGCGCCATAGAGGAGACCTTCCCCCCCAAAATCAAAGCTGCCACCCGCGCTTGCATTGCCAGCACCACCCAGCGAAAGATCAGAGAAGCGATGTACCACATCAACCGGGGGGACAGAGCGACTGCCACTGGCACTGCTATGAGCGGAGGAGGCGCTGGCCCGACGGGAAGATGGAAGAGCCGGACCAGCATTCAGTAGGCGTGTGTCGTAGATGCCGTGGGAGGCAGCAGCCCCAGCGGCCGCAAGGGCAGCAGCCATCATGGCCTGCGGCTCGGCCTGCGGGGAGGACTCGATGAATTCATCCAGAGCTTGCCCAGCAATAGACTCGACTTGCTGCTTGGCGCTCATCTGCTGTGCCGGGTCTCCAATCAGCCAAAGTCGTTGTGTCACTCCCGGTTGAGGTTTGTTGGGGAAGACGGTGGCAACCGCACCCGTTCGGCTGAACACTTCTTTAAGGTTACGTCCAGCGTGACCAATGATGCGGGGTGCTTCTACCGTGCTAGGCAGACGGATGATCATGCGCGTCCTGAAGAGATGGCTCAGGTGGTTGAAGATGGCATTGGCATGTTGGGTGTCCGTGCGTGCAATCAAGTTGCCAGCGTCGTCAACCACAATGGGTTTCCACTCATTCTCAAACACGCTAATGGGAATGACTCGAATCATGTGCCGCACTAGGTGGTCACCAAGAAATGCGAAGACGCGAGCATCAAGGCAAAGAGGGGGAAAGGTCAGTAAGTTGGCACAAGTCATAGCCCTCGTCAAATCAAACACGACAAAGGGGACCACGTTGACTTACGCTCAGCATCGACCTTTTCCGCGGTCCTGAAGATGAAATCCGAGCGTGGGCTACGCACGCTGCGACTTGAGCGCAGCGATGCGCGACCGCTGGATGACGCCGAGGAGGAGCGTGATTCAGTGCCATCGGAAAAACGGTAGTTGGGTGATTGGAGCCGCACCAACGCCTCGAGACGAGGAATGGCCGCCTGCTGAGCCGAGGGATTACCCACGACCCAGATCTACAGTCACATGTCGAGGGAAGCGTTAGTCTGATAATATTATCGCCTCTGATGAGGGAGGCATTGCTCTGACGTTGACCATCGTGTGGGACCAAAACCTCCGAAAGATGACGAACCTCCTTGGGTGGGCCTCGGACAGGAATGATGATGACAATAGCGGAGGAATCACGGGCAATGGGAACAATATTTGAGCCCTTGGTGCCGACAAGGCGATAGCCCACCAACCCGGCAGGCAAATGCATGATGGTGCGCCGAGCGACCAGGAGCTGCCACTGTTGGTATTCTTGCCATGCACTGGCCAAATTTTCAGACCGCGTGTAAATCTAAGCATAGGCAAAAGTGAGAGAAGCGGCAGAACCAATGATTGTTGCCAATTGACAACATTTTCAGCGGAGGCCCACGGTGCAAGCACATCAATTCACGAGGAGAGGGGATGAGATGCTGGTGTGCCATAACCCACCCCGTCTTTGGACCACTTGAACGACATGGGCCCCAGATCCGAGAGACGTGCGGCGTATTCGAGAACAGTTGAGACTATGGTTGAGGCGCGTGAAAGGTGGACATTGGGGCATGAGTACAAAGTAACAAAACAATAGCAAACGCAATTCTGGGCCAGGGCAATAAACGGACCTTCCTCGGTCAGTTGCGAAGATGAAAGCATTACGACGCGATCTGGCGTGGCTTGACCAGCGGGGGCCATCTGGTGAGCCACGCCACCTCGCCCTTGAGAGAAATGCCCATAAGAGGTCCCATTGCCCACGGATCCGCCGGAGATGGCCGTGGCCAAGAGGCTATCCACCCGAGCACGTGCGCCCTCCAAGTCCGCCTCATTGAGAGTCACAATCCAAACCTAAGCGCACCGTTCCAAGAGGCAGGCATGAGTGATGGGGTATACAGGGTGGTCCGCGCGGGGCAGCCTAGCCACTCAGGCGATTTCTGCGCACCTGCCGCATGTCGTCACCCACGCGAATGTTTTCCGATACCATGACGATGCCCTTGCTTTCACGTTCAATGCTGCGCGCAGTAGCGCCTTGAGGTCCAACAACGATACCACAAGCTTGTCGCGGTACATTGCGAATGATGCGATTTGAAAACGCTCTGTGGAGCCATTGGAGCTCATGCAGGCCCTCTGCGCGGGTGCGAAAGCTGTAGGCAATCTGATCCAGAAATTGAGCACACGTGAGGGCCAGGCGTGCGTGGGTCGATTGACGCGCAGCAAGGCTATCGTAAGAGAGATCAAGCTCTGCTTTGACATACCTTATGGTTGGTATTGGGCACCCAAAACATCTTGGAGGGCGTTCCCAAGGAACGGCTGGGCACGCGCTTCAGAAACTCCGCGACTGAGAGAAGAGTCATATTGAGTCAGGAAGATCAAAATGAGTGCAGACAAAGGGACGTTCACCAATGTCTTGGCAAAACACGAAGCTGCAGGCTTGAAGTTGGACGTTGCAAAAAAATCAAAACAGTATCAGAACAGCTTACATGCGACACTGTCCTGATTGTCAGGGAGATCGATGCATCGTGGGCCCAGGGTTTGGGCGATGCGCAAGCTCACGTCTGAAGCAACAGCGTAGACAGACTATCCGGGGGCATCGCAGTGTTAGAGCATTGCGGCCCGGTGTGTGTCGTTTTCAGTAGCCGCATCATTGATGCAAACAGAAAGTGCCCCCATCCTTACGTGATCGTGAATTTGGCCATGGAGCATGGTCCGCACGAGTTCGGCTAGGTATTGACAGATAGAGCAATGATTGCGAGGATTAAAGGCAAAAGCAAAAGCGAAAGCGCACACCACCACCACCCCTCCCCACAAAGAAACAAAAACTTTGTCTGAGCCGGCAACAATGGTTGATCATGCGAGATAATCAGATGCCAACCTTCATGTGGCTGGACATTGATAATCAAGGGCACGGAGAACGGGAAGGTCTGCTCTTTTTCATGATGGATGTATTCGCAGCGCCAACCTTTGTGACAAGAAACGGCTGGGTTGGCCTTGATTTGCAAAGCAGTGCACATGTCCGTGCATGGTGGGTGAGAAAGAAGGAGCACACGCCGTGGGGCAGAAGTATTGAGGGCGAGCGCAACAAGCAAGCGCACCTGAAGTAAAGATGGACAGAATTCGCGTCGGTGGCAAGCTTGTGTGTGCGCTTCCCAGACACGGCGAACATCATTCCAGAAGACGAGGTCCTGTTGACAAGCATCAATCCATCAGTAAGATCAGTGAGACACTGAGGACTGAGCGGCAGATAAGTATGTGTGGCAGATAGGGGGGCGTACCAAGGCATCGGGCAGTTGCTGCTGGCAGACAAAGCAGGTCTTGAGGCTGATGTTCAAAGGGAGGAAAAGGAAAGGGAAGACGGAGAGACAGAGAGACAGAGAGACAGAAGTGGCGTGAGGGTGGTGAGCTCCAGAGGGCCGGACCAAGTTTGGTAGCTCGATCGACTATAAGATTGGCTTCGGAACGAACTGGACACGGTAGGCGTACCTTTGAGTCGCAGGCGCCAATACGTCTTGGCGGTCAATTAAGCGTTGAGCACAGGGGGCGCAGACGGCATGTTGTACGTGTAGGCTCGCCATGGTTTGGCTTGCACGCAGGGATCAGGATTCGTGGCGAGCTGGAAAGCTTGCGTGTTGCGTGTTGTTGAAGGGGGAGAAGACACGAAGAGGGATCGGTGCTTCAAGATCAACGGATGGGATAAAAGTTGAAAACAACAAGCCCTAAATGGCCATGTTCAGCGCGCGATCAAAACACGTGGCGATCACTTGGCTCAAGTCCAGTGCGAAGTGATGCTGTTGGTTCCTCCTGTTTCCTCTGGAGAAAGATTGCGCGACGAGAAAGAGAGAGGGGAACGACGATGACAGACAAATAAACAAATCCGCCAGAAGGAAAAAAAAAAAAAAAAAAAAAAGCAGCCGTCAGGTACTGGTCTATCAATGATTCTGAGGCTCTGAGCGCATCGTGTCGGGGTTCCTGAGACATGGCATGACTCACCGGCTCGAGAAGCTGAGACTGATACAAATTGGCGGGAGGATGTTGATTGGCCGAGATCTGTGGCAAGGCGTGAAGGTTGTGGTGAGACATGGTAACTGCGAACGTTGATCGCACGGAGGGATCAAGCGCAAGGAGGCCATGTCAGGGCGAGCAACGAGCGACAAGGAATCCAGACATCTTACAAGTGGGTGGGCGAGGCGGAGCGAAGCGTTTTGAGCAGGCGATGCGGAAGTTTTGAAGTGGCAGCCGCCCCATGCAAAGGCCGTTTAGGAATCGAAATCCGGTCCAGCCGCATCGGCATCTGCCAGCGGCAGCCGCAGATGGGCAGGGCAGGCCAGTCCACCCAAAGGCCCCTCCGGCTCTGTTGAATCTACACAACGATCGATCGATCGATCGATCGATTGATCGATCAGCAAAAGGGCCAAGCAAGCGCCGGAGGGAAGCAAACGGGTCGCGAGCAAACGGCTGCTGCTGGAAGTGTGTGTGTGTGTGTGTGTGTGTGTGTGTGTGTGCACCCGCCCTGTTTGTGTGTTGTGTGTGTTCTCTCTGTGTCTTTGTGTCTCTCTGGAGACAAAAGAATGGTAGGCATACAACAACAGCAACAACAGCCCCATGACTGACATGAAGTAACACAAGGTAATGCTTGAATACAACATTTACTACAAGAAAGTCTTCAATAACAACGGAAACCGCCGGTTTAACATCAACAAGCGGCCTGAAGCAGTAAGGACACACACGGACACACACACTGTAGACACACAAGAGTTGGAGGCGAGCGCACCCTTTGAGCTTTTGAGCGTAACCGCTCCGGTGTCTTTGTTCTCCTCCCTTTGCTCCTTTTGTTCTCGAGGAGGAGAATGAACGGGCCCCAAACACACACGTAATGCGTTGTGTAAGACCCAAGAGGCACACTTGATCACACTTTGGGCTACGAAGTCGCTGGTGTGCTGTGGTTGGTGGTGGTGACCCCTCCAATTTGTCGAGACACCCCTCCAACTCGACACAATCTATCTGATATCGTCACTGTTCTCGTCGTTTGCATTTTCTCCCAAGTGGCGCGAAACTGGCGGAGCGGGCGCTGACTACACACTGCACGGTCGCCGCTGGCCGATCCAAGGCTCGGCGCACTTGTCGGTTTGCTGCGGGGACGCATTCGTTTACTCCCTGCATGCCTGCTGCATGAGGAGACAAGACACCATTTGAGGAGCCAGCATCATGGCGTCGTTTTCCGATGAAGACTTTGCGCGCATGCAGGTGTGCTCCCCCTCGCCCCTCTCGCAGCTGGTTGCGTGATGGCTCGCACAGCGCGCAGTACGCGCGCGCTCTTCGGGCTGCACCATGCAACGCGTTGATTCACTAATTCTGCTTTTTCAGGAGTCGCTCATGCTCATGAAAACAGAAAAGATCGCTGCTGAGGAAACGGCTCAACGTGCTCAACGAGGTCTGGTCTCGTATTCTCATCTTGAATAGCATGTCGCTGAGACTGACCATGCCGACGCACGCCCACCTTGTTCGCGCAGAGCTTGACTCTTGTGTTCTCCGCCTTGAGGTTGCGGAGAAGGATGCCGCCAAAGCCTACAAGGTTGCCACTTGCGCTGGCGCACATCTCGCTCCGCTCGTCCCAACATGATCCACCAAGAAGCTCGAACTCATCGCCTTGGTACGCCCGAACGTGCATCTTGCGTGTTCCAGGCAATCAACAAAAGTAAAAAGGCCAAGGAAGTGGCTGCCCTCCTCGAGCGCTACGAGGTATGCCTTCCCATTCACATCGCCACTTGATGCCCTCGATCTTCCTTGCTGCTCCGTGTTCATTGTCAACCATGATCATTGCCACAGCAAGAGAAACTGGAGCTGCAGAGCCAACGGGATGGTCTCTTGACAAATTTGGCTGAGGTCTTGTCTTCATTGGCCCCACTCGCCATTCAATCGTACTCTCGATGTGTGCCCGTACCACCGGACTCGCCTCACAGATCTTTGTTGGCAGATCTCAAAAGAGAATGAAGTCCTCTCTGCCCGCATCGCCACCCTCTCTGCCCAAGCCGAAACCCCCGTGGCCCCGACCGCATCTCCTGCATCCGGTACACTTGTGTTTTTTTTTTTCTTTTTCTTTTTCTTTTTCTTTTTTCTTTTTCTTTTTCTTTTTCTTTTTCTTTTTCTTTTTCTTTTTCTTTTTCTTTTTCTTTTTCTTTTTCTTTTTCTTCCACTTCCTCTTCCTCTTCTGCTGCGTTTCCCGGCGAAATTCTCGCTAGCCGCCCCCGCCCTTGATCGGTCCATATGCATCTCAGTCAACCTTGTTTGGTTGGGATCGCCCCCTCCTTGTCGACAGCACCCACCAGCCCTGAGACAAAAGTTGGTGATGGCGACGCAGACTTGGACTCCAAGGCTGCCTCAGACACACCGACTGCCGTCGCGGCTAGCGCAGAAGCGCTGAAGACCAAAGTGGAAGCAGTGCAGATGCAGCTTGCCGAGTAAGCCTTGTTCCCGCCTACTTACTCTTCAGCTTTTGCGAATGATCCGATCACTCCGCCCAGGCCTATTTATTTTTTTTCCCGCTGCTGATCATAATCGGCTGTGATAATCGTTGTGTTCCAGAGTACAAGAGAAATACAAGCGCAAACAGCAGTCTTATCTCGCGTTGCAACAGGAGAAAGAGACAGCATTACAGGACCATCTCAAGGTTTCGCCACGCTCGTGCGGTGCCATGACTTACCAGCATCTTGGACTCATCACGCTTCGTCTTTGCAGGCGTTGCAAGATCAGGCGCAGCAACATGATCTGGCTCTGGTCTCTCTGCGAGCCGAGCATCGCGAAGTGCTCAGGCGCAAGGACGAGGCCTCCCAAAAGGAGCTTACAGATGCCCAAGAAGCGCTGCAGGCTGCTCAGCAAGAGGCCGATGAGCTGAAAACACGGCTGCGGCGCGAGGTCGGTACCCGCCATGCCCTTGCATTTCAAAGTTTGCTGCTTTCATTTCAGTGCTTTGCCCATACGACGATTATTCTTACTCTCCGTTGGGCGCAAGGCTGAAAATGAGGAGGGCGAGCAGATGGCCCGACTAACGGAGCGAGTACAAGAGCTGGAGGAAGAAAAACAACGTCTGTCACACGATCTGCAACGAGCAACGACGCAAACCCGTGAGTTGGAGGCGCGCATCGCCGCCTCGGATCATGATATGCAAGAACTCGAGCGAAAGCTGATCAAGGAGCGCGAGACGGCCGACTATTGTCGCACCCAGGCCGATGACTTGGCCAAGCAGCTGCAGTCTCGGGATGAACAGAGCGAGTCCAGCAAAGCCGAATTACGCGCCCAACATGCCGCCAAGCTCGCTGCCCTTGAGGCCGATCTTACGGCTGCGCATGAGCAGATTGAGGAGCTGCAACAACAAAATGAAGCAACAAATGCTGAATTGGCGCAAAAAGCAGCAGAGGCCGCACGCCTTCATGAGGCACACGCTGCCGCTGAAGCGCGCTTGGCAACGACAATTGACCAGATGGCTACCCTGGAACGCCGTCATGAGCGATTACAGAGCTTTGTCCGAGCCGCCACTACGACGTTGATCCGCGCACACGCCAAATCCGGGGATGAGCTCCGCGCACAGCTAGCGGCAAGCGAGACTCGAGCCACCAAAGCCGAGGCTTTGTTGGCCACCCAGCAGCACGAGCAAGACACTCGAGACCAGCAACGCAGCAAGGATGCCAACCTGATTAAGGAGCTTCGCAAGCAACTGGCTCGTGAGCAACGAAAACAAGACTCGGCGTCGATGGTCACAACTACCTCATCACGCACGAGTAGCCCCAAGACTGCGCGGCGGTCGATGCATCGCCGGTCCATCAGCCAAGTATCAGAAACGAGTCAAGCCACACTTCGCTCGTTTGAAACAGACAACTCCTCCGAGGCAGCCAAGGTTGTCATTACACACGAAGAACAAGAGGCCCTACTCGACCGAATGACTGCACTGCAAACGGACAAGGCAGAGACGGAAGACCGGGTAAGTCAGCAGCGAGTGGATGCTTTTGCACAGAAGAATTGCTCCCCCCCTTCCCCTGCTCTGATGTTCAGATTGGTTGCTTACTCGTGAATATTTGGCTGGGTATGCAGCTGCGCCGGTCGCTGCGCAAGCTTCAACAACTCGAGGCGCAGTTGGCAAAAAAGAGCACATTGCTTGATACCTTTGCTTTAACAGGCGAGGCCACGACGAGCGCTGCACCGAGCTCCAGCAAGGCTGCCAAGACCAACGTCGCCGCTCTACAGTGCGTGCCCTGTCTGCTGCTGGCATCATGTCATCCCGGGTGGTCGTGCCGTATGAGTCACGGGCGTCACCATTCGAGGCCGTGCGCTCACTTCCGGACCTTTCGAAAAGACAGCCAAGCTACAACTCAATGCATCGTTTGCTCGCCTGCCTATTTCTCCCTTTCCGAATCTGACAGGATGGCCAATCAGAAGATGCAGCAGGTGATGGAGGAGACGCTGATGAAGAACATCGAGCTGGAAAATCTTGTTCGCAGCCTTACTAGTGATGCATGAAACGCCGCTGGCTTTGCTCTCTGCCATGTCTGCCCGAGCATCGCACCACGCTTCTATGGCCTGACTGCTCCCTCTTTCCAGCCATCAATTCATACACTATCCTTTTTTTTTTTTTTTTTTTCCATGGTTATCATTTTTTCGAACAAAAACAACAACAAAAATCAATTCGCTCATGTTCGCAATTTCAAATGTTGATGAGTGACCATTATTATTGTTTCCTCACACGAGCTCGAGGACGATCTTGCGCGTACAACTTGCCCGTTGATGCAGACAACAGTAAGAATGGCATCACCAGTGCACCCTGGGTATGCTCCGCCGCCGCCACCACCATCAGCCCACCTCAAACATGGCCAGGATGAGAACCAAGGTGCAGACCCATGTCTCACCAGCGCCGCGCCGGCGGGTCATCGCGCATCGCGGGCGATGCGCCTCCGGCGCTTGAGTGTGAACAAGCCAAAGCCCGACTACACCCCACCAACTGCACCTACGCGCAGTCAGTCAGCGTCTGGCGCTGTAAATCGGCAGGGCGCATTTTCTGCTGCCATGGGCCGCCGTGCCAATTCGGTGGCTGTCCCTGGCAGCACGCACAAGCAGCACGCCACACAAGTGATCATCCACCATGGCAAGATCGCCCAGCCCGACGTTCGGCAAAAAGTAACAGACTCACACCGCCGAATCATTGCCCAGGCTGCCAAGGCAAGGATTGACCGTGCCTGTTGACACTCATGTGGAGCACAACTCGCCATTCCCACTTCCATCCCCTGCTTTCTTCGCCTCTGGCTTTGTTTCTCTTTGTAAAATCAAAGACCACGCAGCTTGGCGTGATCTCACGCGGCTCTGTTACGGTTTGTCCCAGGCGGGGCGAATTCAAAAGGTGGACATTGAAGATTACGTGGCTGATCTCCAAGCGGCCCTGCAAATGAGTGACCATCGAGCAGTCCATTCACTCCTCTTCTGGCTGCAGACGTATGTGAACTTGAGTGCGTGGTGCACTCAAACGGGTACGCTGAAACTCACTCTGAACGATCCCTTTGCTCCGGTTAGTGGGCAAAACAAGATGGATGCTTTGTCCGAGGACCGTGTGTCGGTGCGTGACAGTGCTTGGTGTTTTCTGCCCACGAGATATTCCTTGGGACCAGCTGGCCCCGGCGGTCGGGTATTCTCATTGGGTGTCGCATCGTGCGACAGGCAACGGGGTTGCGGCCAGAACTTTTAGAAAACTTGACCAATGACCAGCGCATGCAAATCATGATCATGTACGTTGTGCAGGCCTTTGAGCGTAATAAAAAAAAGCTCGACTGTCATAGCCCTTGCCATCATTTCCAGTTGTGCTGTCGTTACTGACTGCCTCGGAACGTACACAGGGTGGCCAAGAATGAAATGACGCAGGATGAGGCTTTGGAATACGTGCGCAATGCCGTCGGTGACGCGAACACTGCGCATGATGATACCGAGGTGGGAAAACTGTCATGATGTCGTCTCTGTCTATGAACGTGATCGAGTGCGTGTGCGTGTGTGCTGTCGTGCCGTTGCCTAAACAGCTGTGTGTCAAGTCCTCATTGATTATCGTGCAAGTGTCGTGGGTCACATCTGCACCGAACTGATGGATTCTCATATCGGGTGGTGAACCACGTGGACAACTACCCACAATTCTTCACTTGGCAGGATTCAGCAGACGTCACCACTGATGCATCTTTGGCCAGCACCAGGTTGGTATTGCTCTGCACCTAACCAGCTCGGCCCTGCCTGTCCAGGGCTCATATTGTTGCCAAACCGGCCGCCCTATCCTTAGGCCTGGCAATCAAGGTCGCCGTAGCTTTCGTCGAGTCAGTGAACGTTGATGGTTTGCGTCTCAGCTTGCGTTTCTCGATGCCTCACATGTGCTGCTCGTCTGCTGCAGAGCAAGTCGCCCATCCCTGAGGCTGACCAAGGGCCAACTGCGACTGACAATAAGAAAGCTTTGCTTCCACCTACCATACCGGTCAGTTGTGCTATGCTTCACGCTGCTGCGTTCCACCCCACCCTCTGCCCATTTACACTCTTTACACTCACTCTGAGAAATCATGAACCACACGAACCGTAGCAGCAGAAAGACTCGGCGCCGGCTCTTGGGAGACCTTCTCCCAAGCAGGTTGGTATTTGGTCTGGTCTCTCCTCGAGTCCGTGCCTTGCGCGCTGATTGCAATAGCGATGAGCCATTCACATGCCTGATCAACCTCCAAATCGCTTGTGTTGGAACCAGGCTTGGTAGATGTAGCAAGCTTCACGAGCGACCTTCAACCCAAGAGCAAGTAAAGGATTCGATGAGGTGGCAACCTAAGATTTTGATAGGGCTTTGAGCCACAACCGCGAGCGTCATTGCAGCACACTTTAATTGATTGGCCGACCATGTCAAGCACACATCCATTCACATGTCAGCCGTCATCCTTTCTTTTGAGAGTTCTATCAATAAATGCAGGTCTCGGTTGACATTCGGTTGCGCAACACTTTGCGTTTTGTGCCTTCTTTCCGTTTGTTGTGTTGCTTTCAAGTCTAATGTGCTGTGTATGATTTTTGATCTTCGAGTGACGCCATGGCCATTGTGGTGGTCACGGGTGGCGCCGGCTTTCTTGGCGGTCAGTTCTTGAGGATGGCGAGCAGTAACGAAGGGAGGACGACGTCTGTCATTCAAGTCATGAATCTGGCAGAAGCATCAGTTCAGTCGCTGACCGGGGCCCTTGACTGTTTTTCTCATCGTTCGCGTGACTCGCAGGCCATCTTGTCAAGCTATTGGCCGATGGTCCGCGCCCCGATGGCTTTGGTGATGTGGCAGAGGTTCGGGTGGTGGACCTCGTCGCCCCTAATCTCCATCGCTTGGGTACGGACACTGCCCATGCCCCACGCTCTCAAGTGGGCGACACACTCACGATCGCGTCCCGCACGACCCTTGCAGGCGTCCAAAACCAAGACCGAGTGACGCACCGAGTCGGTTCAGTGGCTGACGCAACATTCGTGACCGAGGCATTGACTGGTGCTACGCTCGTATTTCATTGCGCGGCCATTGTTGACTGGGGTCAGCGGCCTCGCGAAGTTCTTGAAGAGGTGCGTCGATCTCAAAAGGCCTAGCCCAAACTCGATTTACGCATTGCTCACTCGCCAATGCTGGGCTGTGGCATGCGCACAGGTCAACGTGGGCGGCACTGACAATGTTGTGGCTGCTTGCCGGGAGCATGCTGTGCGT
Source organism: Monosiga brevicollis MX1 (assembly GCF_000002865.3). Classification (NCBI taxonomy): domain Eukaryota; class Choanoflagellata; order Craspedida; family Salpingoecidae; genus Monosiga; species Monosiga brevicollis. Next base: position 2,028,319 of record NW_001865040.1, on the reverse strand, counting down.
AGCTATGGCATGCGCAACGAGCGGGCGATCTTGCTTGCCTGTATCGATTCATGGGTGGCGCGCATGGTAGATCCGTGCCTTGGTGTATACTAGTACCATGGATGTGGTGTGCTGGCGGCACGGCGATTTGCTCGATGCCGCCGATGGCGATTTGCGTGTACCCCCGACGCCAGCCGACTTTTTGTATGTCAAGGCTTGCCCTCTCTGCCCGTGAATCTGGTGCTCGCGCGTCCTTACATGTTGTGGGGTCAATGGCTCATGCTGCATCAGGTACGGCCACTACGCTGTCACCAAAGCCAAGGCTGAAGCGCAAGTCGTTTCCAGCCATAACTCAAAGGCTTTTCGGACTCTTGTTTTGCGCTCCACTGGCATGTATGGCGAGGTCAGCCACAGCCCACTTGCCAAGATCAGCTCGACCCCTCTTGGGATGGCAGTTTCGATCTCATGTGGCTGGTTGGCAGGCAGATCCCTATCACATGCCTAACATCCTGAAAGCCGTGCTGGATGGCCAATTGGTCCTGCGCATGGGCAGGTGCGTTGTCTGCACCGGTGGACAAGCAGGGGGTAGCTTGATATTGCGTAGAGCTCGGTGATCGTCCTCATATGGACCTTGCAACAGCCCGGCAGTGCGCTTTCAGCACACCTATGTTGGCAATGCAGCTTGGGCCCACCTCGTGGCGGCAAAAGCCCTACTGCAGAATGCTTCCGTAGGAGGTACCACGTACATCATCACGGATGAACCGGCAGTCAACTTTTGGTGCGTGGGAGGCGGGAAGGCGGGGATTGATGCGGTTTACTCTTGGCTTCCATGTCGCTACTAGACGCTGTTCCTGCCTCCAGCCCCTCTTCTCACGCAGCTGAACGTTGCCGTGATCTACAGGGAGTTTTTTGTCCCTTACATGCAGGCCTTGTCATTGCCCTTTCCCAAAGCTTGGCCCTATCTGCCTGGGTGGCTCGCATATCTGATTGCCTACATTAATGTCGCCATTTGTGCAGTCATTTCTCTTATTTGGCCAGTTGCGCCTTTGGTCAGTCGGGCATCTTCCTCAATGGCTTGGTGTTGGTCACGACGCATCATCGGCACCAGACGTGGCTTGCTTTTCTCGGTCTCTGCCATCCTTCAGTATTTGATACTCTGCCCGGGTGTCCTATTTCCTCACGCTTACTTGTCCGTTGAGGTGCAGGTCACACCGGGCGCACTCAAGGGGGTTTTGCACAACCAAAGCTTTCGAGGAGATCGGTTACGCCGAGTCTTGCATTATGCACCGATCTTTTCCCAGTAGGTTGCTGACGTCGACCCATGCCAAGCAGTGCGCCAATAACCGCTGATAACGTGTTAACACTGATGTATAGGGAAGAGGCTTTTTCGCGAACGTTGGCAGATACTAAAGAGCACATTCTACCGCAACTGCGAAAAGAGTTGCGCCCCTCTGCCTCTGATGCATCCTCCTCATAGCGCATGTCGCATCCCTGCCAGAAAATCGAATCGAGATGTGTGCTGACAAAGAGAAGAGGTGGGGGAAGAGGAAAAAAAGGAGTGGTGTCAGACAATCTGACATTTTCATTTTTGCTTGGAAGCGATAATCAGAGTCCACGTTTGAACCTCGTGTGTACCTTCAGCACTTTTCTTTTTCCCAAGATCGGCACAATGGTACGCGTGACAGGAGGGTTTCCGTTTCGTGGCTTGTTCAGACGATTTCGAGCTGCCGGCGGCGTTGACTGGGCTCTGCCGCTGCCTCCAGCTACGCGATTTTCTGCTTCTGCCAGAGTAGCTTTTTTTCTCATCCATCCTTTGGTGTCTTCTTTTGGTTTTAAAAAACGCTAGGCCTCTCGTCCTCAGGTCACGGTCTTCAGCGCCGAAGATGGCTCAGCCAAGGGCTCAACCACCATGCCCGCGGTCTTCACGGCCCCCATCCGCACGGATGTTGTGCATTTCGTGCACACCAACATGTCCAAGAACCGGTATGTTTCGTGCCGTTTTGGCCATGTGACCGGCCTCAACTAGCCGTTAAGCTCGACGCTTTGTGCGCGACCATAAAATCATGAGCTCACGACGCACGTGATGATCTTCTTCTCTCTTAGTCGCCAGCCTTACGCTGTGAAGGATTCTGCTGGTCACGAGCACTCTGCTGAGTCATGGGGTACCGGTCGCGCTGTGTCGCGTATCCCCCGTGTGTCGGGTGGTGGTACCAGCCGTAGCGGCCAGGGTGCCTTCGGTAACATGTGCCGCAAGGGTCGCATGTTCGCCCCCACCAAGGTGTGGCGCCACTGGAACCGTCGCATCAACAAGAACCAGCGCCGTTACGCCACTGCTTCGGCTCTGGCTGCTTCGGCTCTGCCTGCCCTTGTTGAGGCCCGCGGCCACCGCATTGGTGACCTGCCCCAGGTTCCCCTCGTCATTGAGTCGAGCGTTGAGACTTTCCAGAAGACCGCCAAGGCCGTCGAGCTCCTCAAGGCCGTCGGTGCCTTCGAGGATGTTGAGCGCAGCCGCGAGAGCCGCAAGCTGCGCCCTGGTCACGGCAAGTGGCGTAACCGCCGCCACATCCAGCGCCGTGGCCCCCTTGTCGTGTACGGCAAGAACACTGGTGTTGTTGAGGCTTTCCGCAACCTCCCTGGTGTCGATACCTGCTCTGTGGATGCCCTGAACCTGCTTCAGCTCGCCCCCGGAGGTCACGTTGGCCGCTTCATCGTCTGGACCGAGGATGCTTTCAACAAGCTTGATACCCTCTTCGGCACTCAGGAGAGCCCCGCTGACGAGTCCGCCAAGAAGCGCCGTAACGCTCCCTACCACATGCCCCGCCACAAAATGGCCAACGCCGATCTGGCCCGTATCATCAACTCCGATGAGATCCAGTCGGCTGTGCGCCCCGTCAAGACTGGTGGTGTGCACGCTACCCAGCGCAAGAACCCCCTGAAGAACCTGAACGTTCTCCTCCGCCTCAACCCCTACGCCAAGGTGTGGAAGCGTCACGAGACCATCCAGGCTGACAAGCGCCATGCTGCCCGCCAGCAGGCTGCCAACGCCAAGCGCGCTTAAATGCGTTGCAGCATTGAACGCCCATCTCTTTTTGGGTCGGATCTTTTTTTCGTTGATCTTGCCTTTCAATCTTGGACCAATTGATAGCGATCAGGGGCTCCTTTTTCCTTTTTTGTTTTGTTTACAAAATGAGGCGTTTGTGTCATCAGGGGAGGGGAGGGGCATCAATCTGCATGTGCTCAGACGAAAATTGGTGTCAACCTTTGTCTAGTAGTTAGGATTGAGATACAGAAGAAGATATACACATACCACGATCGTGGGTAAGAAAATGCAAAGGCACAATGAAACATGAATCGTGCAGAACGACAAAGGAACACGCAGGGAAAACAAACAGACAAATATCCTATGAACGGCCAGCGCAAGACAGGTTGAGCGTCGCTCTAAGCCGGCCTTGAAAGTGGCGTGCAGGCCACAGCGTCATGAGGAAGAGTTGGAAAGAATTGTGGCCGAAAAATGATGCACAAACAGGGACGGGAGGAAAAGCCAAAAAAAAAAAAAAAGAGGGAGAACGTGAAAACTGAAAGCTAAATCGACGAAGACATGCACAAAACCAAGTGGGGAAAAACCACGCAGTTCTTACAGGCAGGGACACCAGAACAGCCCCCAAGAATGGAAGCAAGATCACAAGGAGCTCAAAGCAGGATGCAAGGCGTTGAACTGCCAAAAAGGCGAAGGTCACGAGTAGAGAGCGCATTGGCCAGCAAGGGTTGGGCCTGTGGAAGAATGCGACAACGTCTGAACCCAGGCCCGCTCAATCGGTGTGAGCGTGTCAGGGGTGCGCACGGCTTTGATGAGCACGTCCACATTTTTCCGGAGCATCTCTGCTTCCATGGCGAGCTGAGCCGCTTTGCGCTCTTTTTCTCGTGCAGCATGTCGATCGACGGCACGCCGAGCCTTGGCCTTTTGACGGCTCTTGTGCACCTGGACAATACAAATAGTTGATAAATGTAGAGGGGCAAGGTCAGAGGCGCAAAGCACGAAAGCGCGGAATAGCTCGCAAAAAGTGCAAGTCAAAAAAAGGGGGGGGGGCACGAGGGCATTGTTGCTTTATACCGCAGCATTGTTCTTTTGACGGACGGAGCGCCACTCTTGCCATGCGAGGGAGAAGGCCTCCTCTGAATCAAAGGCATCGCGCTCGGGTTTACGCTTAGAGCCGAGCTTCTTGCGCTTAAAATCGAGCTAAGGTCCAACAGAGCGCGATAGAGTTGGCAGAGCGCAGTTGAGTTGGAGCGATGGGGTGCGGAAGTGCAAGCATCTGGCGAGGAAAAGAGGCGGGTGGCGAAAGCTCGTTGACAACTTGGCCAGCGAGGACTGACCTCGCTCATGCTGTGAGAGCCGCGCTTGCCCGAGTGTTCGGTCATGAAGGAAAGCGGAGTATTGGGTTGGGAAGAGGTGTCGCTACCCGAAGTGGTGCTGCCCATCTCTGAGCCAACGCCCTTGAAAAGCTGTTTCATGGGCATAAGCCGGTAGGTATCATCGTCGAGGGCGGCGGAGATGGCAACCACAGGCTGTAGCAGGTCGCTGGTTCGTTCGTCGCGGGGTTGCACACTTGAGGCAAGGTTGATGGCCTGCAAGAAGCCATCAAAGGTGTGTCCAGAGGCCGTGGGTAGGTCATCTACGTTGACGGAATGGCTGACTTCAATGTTCAGGCCCTCGATCGTCGAGAGGTGGGGCACCGATAAAGAGGGATCAGCCTCCTGAAGCATGCGGAAGAGGTCATCTTGATTCACGGTCAAGAGGTCGGCAGCCCAGCCTGCAGCACCTCCGGTGGCAGCATGGGATGATGCGCTGTCGAAGCCGCTGCCATTGGTGACCGAGGCCCGAGAGGCACCCGAGCCGCTACGGCGGCCAGAAAACGGGGACGGCTGCATGAGCTGTTCCTCACCGGTGGTGGCAATGTCATCTGTCGAGGACAACCGCAACCGTGAGCTTGGGTGGAACATGCTCTCTTGCGAGTGCTGAAAACTCGCAATCGCAGCCCCGCGCTGCATTTCGGCAATTTTCGCCCGCAGCAATGAGGCGACGTTGTTGGTGGCCAAGGGGGAAGAAGCAGAAGAGCTGGGGGAGTACAAGGCAAAGGGAAGGAAGGGGAACCCTCCTTCCCCAGCGGTGGTCCCAACTACAGCTCCCTCAGCCCCAGCAGCGGCTGATAATTGGGAAGGCGATGGGTGGTAAACTTGGAGATCGAGGTGGTTGAGAAGGGGGTTGCTTGTGCTTGTGGTGGTAGGTGAAGATGCTGCGGAGTTCCAAGCGCCACCTCCCCACATTGTGCCTGTTCTACTTCCAGAAAGGAAGGACGGGGGGGCTCTGCCGGATTGCAGAAACCCGGAATGCGAGTGTGTGTGTGTGTGTGTGTGTCGACGTTCGATTGCTGAAAACCCAAAGGGCTGACAATGCAGTGTGTACGGGATGCGTGTGGGTGGTGGGGGCGCGTCGACAAGTCGTGATCAACAAGGCAGAAAGCAACACACTGAGTCAGCGCGTTGCTGCGTCAGCACACACAGAATCAAGCACATTCGTATCTGCTTTGAGCTGTTTGGCACAACAGCAAAAAAACAACCGTTATAAACAATGTCATCATTTTAATCAAATTACTCCAAGTGCCCAAAAAGCACTTCAAAAATGCACAGTTGGTTTTGGTTAGCCTTGAAAGATGCTCCAATCCAGCACGGCAAAGGATTCAATCATGGGTTGGAAGAGGGATAAGGCATCGCCATTTTGAGCCAAGGCCGCGGCATCGACCGCCTCAGCTGAGCTGCTTGAGGCGTTGATCTCAATCGGCTGGTTCCAGCTTACTACAATATCAGTGCTCACGTGTGGGAAGCGGAAGCAGGCCACATGCACGCGCACTTGATTGGCTCGCTCCGCAGCCTCGTTGAACTTGGCAACTCGCTGAACTCCGATGCTCACGCTTCGCTCGCTGCATGGGTTGTGAAAACAAGCGTGAGGCAGGGGCACACACATGCACACGCGCAAAACAAAAATGATACATGAGAAGAGTTAAAGCAAGATGTGTGGCGCCTGACTTCCGTGCGCACATGAACAAACAGATGGATGTGCACACACACACACACACACACCCGGTCCGAGACAGGGTTTGTCCTATAATATGGCTGGCTTGGAAAGAGCCCTCGGAAGTCAGTCAACAACAACAACATACCCATTGAACGGCAGTGGTCGGAGTTGGTCGCGCTGCTCAATGTGCGATTCGAGCGCATCATTGTCGTGGGCCAAGGAGTTAAAGTGGAAGTCGGCCGCGCCTTGACCCGTGGCAGTGGCATCAGGCACCATTTCCAGAATCTCCACAATCACGCTCTGGTCCGTGCGCACGTCCACAAACACCTCTTGTGTGTCGGGCACTTGGCGAAAGGCACTCACGTCCTCAAACCGCGCCGGCAGCCCAATGCGCATGGCCCCCTCCAGCAACGCCCTTTCTTCCAAAGCCATGCTGACCCGTGCTGTGCACTGGCACTGAGAAAACGGGGTTGCGGAATTGGGTTTTGCAAACACCGGCCAAGGTTAACGCTGTCACAGTGCTGACTTGGCTTCAAGGCACTGCCGAAAAGTAAATGCACCAAACCGGTGGAGGTGAACTTGGCCGATCCGCTGTCCTCTCCCGTACCCTTGCATGCAGATGCCCAAGGTACCACAACAAGCTGGCCAACGTACTGGAACGTTGTAGATCGGAAATCGTGCACGACGAACAACGCTGTGCTCGAAGCGAAGTCTTTCCACAAAAAAAGAAAAAAAAAAACGAATGAATGAACATGATGACATTTCCTGGATCGTGAGGGTCACTTGCAAGAGAGAGCGAGTATAAATTTGCTGACATTTATCATGCAGGAGGCGAATGCAGTCAGTAGCACAAATCACTGCGGACAATTTTGAGCGGATCAGATACATGTCCGCAGATCACGGTCGATTCGGGCCGCACGTCTCATCGCCGTCAGTTGGTCAGCTTGCGACTGGCTTGGCCAGGTTTGCTACCAAGGCACCAGATGTTAATGCGGACATGACCAAAAGGTATGCGCTCAGGAATGCACCAGTTTCAAGATCGCCGTGCGCCGTGGTATTGGTGGTTACGCACAGGGAAAGACGCAAGCACACCCCACGCACGTCCAAATCTGCCGATCCAGGCTGCCACTTTGTGCTCAACTCCGGTCGACAAGACACTCGACCTCGCTTGTCACGCTCTCTGGGGCGTCCAGTGCCCATCCTCGCGCCTGCTTTCTGCCCAACTCCCAAGTTTGAGCTGTGCAACCCATTGCTGCACGCGCAAATTTATTTGCGGCCGCCTTTGCCTGCCCTGTTGCAAAGCGTCATTGCACAGCGTAAGATAGCTTGCGATGTCAAGTTTCTGCACTCCATCAAGCCCCCGAGCCAACCTCATCTGGCCTGTCTGCATCAACCTCTACATTTTAGCTCAAGGTGTTGCGGCGAACATCTGCTTCCTTGCTTTGTCCATCCAGGACTGTAGCTCTATTGTCATCTCTTCCTTGGTGTATGTGACGTCTGGAAGCGGCGCCGCTGCCTTGACCTAGCCTCTGTCAACGTGTCGACCGAGCTGCTGAAGTTGCCCGCACCTCCTTCTGATTGCCTTCTCGAGCGATTCCCTGATGAAGGGGACGAGGGGACGAGACCGCCAAACGTTGTACCCCCTTTTCGGCACGGCTTTGAGCCCCTTCTAGCGCGCGTGCTTGGCGGTCTATTAAAGTTGTACATCGCAACGCGTGCAGCCTAGTCAGCGCCATGAATGAGAGCATTACCCCCGATGCTGGGGCCATGGCCATTGGCGCGCCTGATTGGCTGGAGCATGCACCTCGACGTGACCTAATCAAGTACATTCGCGAGTTGCAATTGCAAATTGCTGCTCTGGGTGGCAAAAACTTGCCCTCGGCCTCAGGCCGCATGCGCTCCTCCAGGTAAGGTTCCTTCCTGATGCTCTGAGTATCATATCATGGATTTTTTTCTCTTTTGAAAATGAGGGAGGGGAGGGGGTGGATCGATGCTCCAGCTCTGCTTGGCTTTGGACGCGCATGTTTGCCATCACTCACTCTTCACGATTGATGACCCCCGTAGATCCCACACGACCTCATCGGTCTCAACTCGGCAGAAGCAACGCGAATCAGCAACAAGCCTCACATCACACTCATCAACAACAAGTGCTCACACCATCATGAGCCAGAGCAGCGAGGCCAAAGACGGTGCCTCCATCAAGTCTCGCAAGAGCAACGACAGCGAGGTCTGTTGCATCTCACCCCTACTCACCAGGCCAGCTTATTCTTTTTACGCTGGCCTTTGCTTTTCTTGCCATGCTTTCTCTCGCCTTGTCCAGAAACATCTCAACAAATCATTCTATGGAATGTCACCAGGATCGCCGCAAGGCACCGGTGCCATTGGCGCGACTGCGGTCGATTGGCTCGATGGACGATGTGACCAACGGCAATCTGATGGGCGGAGCAGGATTGCTGAGAAGAACATCTTGCTCACTCTCACTGTGTTCGCCCGCTGCGTCGTGTGTTTCACTCTCACTGACTTCGCCAAGTGGGGCTGAGTTTGCATGCTCACTGTGTTCGACAGGATGTGAAATGGCAGCGGGCAAAATGGCAGTGGCAGGGGGTGAAGCCGAGGGCGGAGAGGGATCGGAATGGGTTTGTTGTGTACCCGATGGATATGGCAGCACCATTTGAGCGGGTGTAGGTGATTGCACCAATGGCTCTGGCGTGGCACTGCCGTTTGTGTCACCGTCACCATCATGCGCGGGAGGGGCGATAGGGGTGGGCGCGCGGAGTGCGGTGGAGCGAGGAGGGGAGTCGCTTTCATCCGAAGACATGGTCAAAAAATCCGATGGTGTGTTAGGAATCGAATGATGTGTCTGCCCTGTGGACTCGGGCGAGGGTTGTTGCTCCCCGCTGCCATTTGGCTCAGAGGGCACCGATGCTGACAAATCCTCGGTCATAGGGGCCGAAGATGTGGCAGTGGCGGCGGCAGGCATTGCCGCAGCAACTTGAGCAAAGGAGCGAGGGCTGGATGGCGTGCGAGGGGTGCGGGGAGAAG
>NW_001865040.1:2010429-2014060 GCF_000002865.3 Monosiga brevicollis MX1 | reverse complement strand
CGCGACAGGGTCTGTGTCAGGTTCCGTGTCCGACTCCAAGTTAAGCTCGTGGGTTCCTTGGCCAGGGGGCCCAGTTCGCGAACGGGTGCGCGAGGACATGCTATCCAGCGCAAAGATTGAAGAAGGGCGGTCGGTCGATCGAAGTTTTCAATCGCTACCATGTCAGGCTCCAGCACGTCTGGAGGCCGTCTTTGGGTTGCGAGGAAGCGCGTAGGTTTGAGGAAGCGTTTTGAGAGAGGTTTGAGAGACGTCCGTCGGAGCGGAGCGAAAGCTTTGGTGGTGTCTTGAGGTCAATTGAACCAGCTGCGGTCGGCAAGCATTCACAGTGACCAGACCAGGTGCACCGTTAGAATAGCTGTAGAGTCGCTCAATCCCGAGGATAGGGAAAGTGCAACTCGTGCCCGACCGCAGGTGTCACAACAAAGGGAAACAACAGTAGCCACAAGCTTATTGCCCCAGGGCAGCTGCCCAGGCATCGTGGGGACCGCGTCACACGCGGTGTTTACTCATGTGACTGCCACGAGGAGGATCAAGCCCAGGGGGTCCAAAAGTAGGTGTCAATGTGTGAGGTCGTCGTAGCTATGGAATACCAATAGGAAGACCCATAGCGACCGATGCTGAGTGTGTGCGAAAGCAGTGGGAGTGTTCAAATGCGTGGAAGCACGGATTTGACGCTAACAGTAGTTGTGATGTGTGACTGCCTTTTTATGTGTCTAGTGGTTAAAATGGCCGTATCTCTAGTTATACTTAGTCGTTTTTCATGATTTTTGTTTCCTTGTGCGTGATTCTTCGCGCTTGTACTTTTCGGCATGATAGAAGCCGATGAAAATGTCTTGTTCTCTTGTGTTGATTTGCGTGCCGTCGTGATTTTGATGTCGGGGTTGCACAGCTTTGCTTTCAGCTCTGAGGTTCAAACACCTAATTTACGTCGTCATCGCCGCAGGGACGATCAGAGTTTTTCCATGGTTGAAACCGGTGTAGTAGTCGCGCTTCTCCTTTTCGGCTCGGCGAAGGGCAGCGCCCACCTTGATGCAGGCTTGCGAGGTGGTCGGGGGTTGGGCTGTGCGCACAGTCACGTCAATGCCCAGGTCGGGCAGAGCTGGGCCCAGTGCACCGCCGGGAAAGGGGTTGCGGCAGTGCAGGTCGATGCGGCAGCTCTGACCGTTGGCGTTGTAGCCAGACTTTTCCACCCAGACATGGGAGAGGGTGGCGTACCTGAGCAGGCGGCCCATCTCGTCGCGAAGGGCGTTGTGTCGCTTGATGGGACGGCAGGTCAGCAGGTGCTCGCGGGTTAGTCGCGGCTGAGGTGTCTTGCTGCTGCAGAGCGGGCACTTGTCCGTCGGCTTGACGTTGATGAGTTCATGGAGGCCAAAACCCATCATGGACACGACCGCAAGCAAAGGTCGTGTCGCTCAAGCGACGCAACTTGTCCCGACCCCGCATGATCAAGACTGTGCTGACGCCCCACTCGCGTGAGGCCAGATATGCCTGCTGCAGGTCCAGCGCGCACTTGGCCATCAGGTCGTCAAGTGCCGCCTTGGAGCGGAGGGCAATGATCTCCGCTGGTCGCTGGGTCGCCGCGTCCTTGACCGTGGCCATCTGGAAGCCGGCTCGCTGCACGTGGGCCTCAAAGTCGGCAGCCCTCGATGCATCCTCCAAAAGTCGATCGTAGACCCGAGGGTAGCGAGTGGCCAGCTTGGCCATGTTGCAGATATAAGCCACCGGACCGCGCTCAACCAAGTCGTGCAGGCCAAAGCCCCCGGTGTTGGCCCGCGTGAAGAGGCGAGCCTCCAGGAGCTGTTCCAGCGTAACGTCATGACCTTCACCTCCGGCTGGTGCAGACAGGTTTACCTTGGCAAAAAAGGCTTTGACAAAGGTGTCCTTGCAAGCACGGTTCAGGAGCTCGGACAAGCCCGACGTGAGACATGGGGGCAGCGTGTAGAGGTGGTTGATAAGGCTAGGCACGTACTGCATGGCCGTGAGGAGGGCCTGAAGCGAGACACCGGTCGTCAGCATGTCATTGAGCTTGCCAGCAATGTGCTTTGCCTTGTCGTTCAGCTGCTTCTTCATCCAATCGCGACGGCCAATCGGTGTTCCCAAGACCGTCATGCCCGTGTTGGCCGTCTCGCGCACGGCATCTGGCAAGACAGACTTGATAGCAGTGATGGAAGCGGGATGGTGGCGAGGCATGTAGAAGCGGCTCTTACTGGGCTGCAGATGAAGGCCAGCAGACTCTGCACGAGCCTTGACAATCTCCACGTCGGCCGCCACGTCCTCCGCGGGACCCATCAGTACAATGTCGTCGAGGTATTTGATGATCTCCTCTAAATAAATTAGGTGTTGATCTTGCAGCGGTAGTCAGTGGTGGCGTCGATGAGGCCGAGGACCTCACAGGAGTACAGGGCAAAGAAGAAGGGCGATAGCTCGTTGCCCTGCACAATGCCTTGGCCAACATCAATGTCAATCATCTTGGCGTGAACCACGTTGTCAGACAAAATCTGCAACCCCGCTCTTTGCGGCCCGCGTTTTGGCGGCGCCCTCGCTCCCACCGTGTCCGCTCGCTTGCTCGCTTGCTTGCCCCGCGGACATGGCCACTGAGTCCGGCGGCGAGGATTCTTGGACCCAGGTCCGCGGTGCTAAGCGCCCGAGTGCCGAATCACCTCCAAGCAACACCACCACCTCGCCTTCCCAAACTCATCGTTCTGCAAAACACACGAAACATGGCAGCGCTCACCACGACCGTAACCATGTTTTCCCTGACCCCGTGACCACCCCGCTTCGCCCTCGCGCCCACCACTCTGCCTCTACCGCTCATGCCTCGTCTCATGTGCCCTCGACGTCCCCCGCTGCCGGTGCGACCGAGTCTTCGGCACGTGCCGTCGTGCCCGCGGCCGAGCCAGTGACCAGGACGTCAAACGGCGGTGGGGAGCAACATCCCATCATCGGAAACACTTCCAATGCTTCTCCCCGCACCCCTCGCACGCCATCCAGCCCTCGCTCCTTTGCTCAAGTTGCTGCGGCAATGCCTGCCGCCGCCACTGCCACATCTTCGGCCCCTGTGACCGAGGATTTGTCAGCATCGGTGCCCTCTGAGCCAAATGGCAGCGGGGAGCAACAACCCTCGCCCGAGTCCACAGGGCAGACACATCATTCGATTCCTAACACACCATCGGATTTTTTGACCATGTCTTCGGACGAAAGCGACTCCCCTCCTCGCTCCACCGCACTCCGCGCGCCCACCCCTATCGCCCCTCCCGCGCATGATGGTGACGGTGACACAAACGGCAGTGCCACGCCTGAGCCATTGGTGCAATCACCTACACCCGCTCAAATGGTGCTGCCATATCCATCGGGTACACAACAAACCCATTCCGATCCCTCTCCGCCCTCTGCTTCACCCCCTGCCATTTCACATCCTGTCGAACACAGTGAGCATGCAAACTCAGCCCCACTTGGCGAAGTCAGTGAGAGTGAAACACACAATACAGCGGGCGAACACAGTGAGAGTGAGCAAGATGTTCTTCTCAGCGATCCTGCTCCGCCCATCGCTGCCAACGTGCTGGATGCCCAGCGCAAAGTCCTGCTGAAGACATCTGGCCACAGGCAACTCCTCGCCTGCCCATTTGGGCTT
>NW_001865040.1:2004955-2006328 GCF_000002865.3 Monosiga brevicollis MX1 | reverse complement strand
TATTTTTGTCTGATCTTGCTTTGATTTCTGCTGTATCTGTGTGGTATTTTTGCTGAATTTTTGTAAGGTCCTTTGTATGATGACTTTTCTTTCTGTGGTCGGTTGCCTTTTCAACCCGACGCTGTCTCTTGTTGTATGTGAGCGTGCCGTGGTGTTTTTTATGTTTGTGCTGTGATGGCTTGTAGTTGTGATGTGTGACTGCCTTTTTATGTGTCTAGTGGTTCAAATGGCCGTATCTCTGGTTATACTTAGTCGTTTTTCATGATTTTTGTTTCCTTGTGCGTGATTCTTCGCGCTTGTACTTTTCGGCATGATAGAAGCCGATGAAAATGTCTTGTTCTCTTGTGTTGTTTTGCGTGCCGTCGTGATTTTGATGTCGGGGTTGCACAGCTTTGCTTTCAGCTCTGAGGTTCAAACACCTAATTTATTATTATTATTATGTCAATCACCTGGTTCAATTGACCTCAAGACACCACCAAAGCTTTCGCTCCGCTCCGACGGACGTCTCTCAAACCTCTCTCAAAACGCTTCCTCAAACCTACGCGCTTCCTCGCAACCCAAAGACGGCCTCCAGACGTGCTGGAGCCTGACAAATACAGTCAAAATCAAAGTAAAATTAAAACAAAAATACAAGTCAAGCCATCAAAAGATCACAACGAGAACCACCTAGGGAGCAACAGGTGCACACAGGGATCCCCACAGAGGGACCCCCGAGACGGTGCCTACCTACGACGAGCGCAGGCAGGCACCGCCAAAGTGGCGCTGGATGTGGTCAGCGTTCATCTGATGGACCAGCGCCGCAAAGCGACCCTTCCACCGAGGAACAAAGGCCTCATCCAGCCCCGGCAATCACCTTGAAGAACTTGTCGACAATGCAGTGGGTAGTGGGTCGAGCATAGTGTCGTTCAAAGGCGCGCAAGAGGCCAGGAACCTTGTCGGCCACAATCTCGTGCAGCCGTGCTCGGTGGGTGTAGTTGAAGGCACTCTTGAAATCGAGGGAGAGCATAGTCCAGCCCGGGGTAGACTCACAGGCTTGAAGCTCACCAAAGGCCATGCCAACCGCTGCTGAAATGCCGTCCTTGACTCCGACAGCCAGCTCTGGACTGGCCTGTAGCAAGTGGGCAATATGGGGCTGCTGTTGCTCGAGCAGAGCGCGGTTGACAACCTTGTTGAAGATGGAATCCGTGCCCACGGGTCGAAACTTGCCATTGGCCTTCTCCAGGATAGTGTAGTTGATGGAGCAAAGGGCATGTCGAATCGACTCGGGCACGGTGTTGTTGGCAATGTGGTGAAAGATCTTGTTCAAGGCAACCTGAGGACCTCCAGTGGCGGTGGTGGGGCCCTGAGGCGCGTCTCCATCAGAAGGAGCAGTC
>NW_001865040.1:1997358-2003246 GCF_000002865.3 Monosiga brevicollis MX1 | reverse complement strand
GGCACTGCCGTTTGTGTCACCGTCACCATCATGCGCGGGAGGGGCGATAGGGGTGGGCGCGCGGAGTGCGGTGGAGCGAGGAGGGGAGTCGCTTTCATCCGAAGACATGGTCAAAAAATCCGATGGTGTGTTAGGAATCGAATGATGTGTCTGTCTCGCGGACTCGGGCGAGGGTTGCTGCTCCCCGCTGCCATTTGGCTCAGAGGGCACCGATGCTGACAAATCCTCGGTCACAGGGGCCAAAGATGTGGCAGTGGCGGCGGCAGGCATTGCCGCAGCAACTTGAGCAAAGGAGCGAGGGCTGGATGGCGTGCGAGGGGTGCGGGGAGAAGCATTGGAAGTGTTTCCGAGAATGGGAAGTTGCTCCCCGCCGCCGTTTGACGTCCTGGTCACTGGCTCGGCCGCGGGCACGACGGCACGTGCCGAAGACTCGGTCGCACCGGCAGCGGGGGACGTCGAGGGCACATGAGACGAGGCACGGGCGGTAGAGGCAGAGTGGCGGGCGCGAGGGCGAAACGGGGTGGTCATAGGGTCAGGGAAAACATGGTTACGGTCGTGGCGAGCGCTGCCATGTTTCGTGTGTTTCGCAGAACGATGAGTTTGGGAAGGCGAGGTGGTGGTGTTGCTTGGAGGTGACTCGGCACTCGGGCGTTTAGCACCGCGGACCTGGGTCCAAGAATCCTCGCCGCCGGACTCAGTGGCCATGTCCGCGGGGCAAGCAAGCGAGCAAGCGAGCGGACACGGTGGGAGCGAGGGCGCCGCCAAAACGCGGGCCGCAAGGAGCGGGGTTGCAGATTTTGTCTGACAACGTGGTTCACGCTAAGATGTCAGAAAAAAGTCAGTGGTCAGCAAAGAAGAAGGGCGATAGCTCGTTGCCCTGCACAATGCCTTGGCCAACATCAATGTCAATGACCTTGAAGAATTTGTCGACAATGCAGTGGGTAGTGGGTCGAGCATAGTGTCGTTCAAAGGCGCGCAAGAGGCCAGGAACCTTGTCGGCCACAATCTCGTGTAGCCGTGCTCGGTCGATGTAGTTGAAGGCACTCTTGAAATCGAGGGAGAGCATGGTCCAGCCCGGGGTAGACTCACAGGCTTGAAGCTCACCAAAGGCCATGCCAACCGCTGCTGAAATGCCGTCCTTGACTCCGACGGCCAGCTCTGGACTGGCCTGTAGCAAGTGGGCAATATGGGGCTGCTGTTGCTCGAGCAGAGCGCGGTTGACAACCTTGTTGAAGATGGAATCCGTGCCCACGGGTCGAAACTTGCCATTGGCCTTCTCCAGGATAGTGTAGTTGATGGAGCAAAGGGCATGTCGAATCGACTCGGGCACGGTGTTGTTGGCAATGTGGTGAAAGATCTTGTTCAAGGCAACCTGAGGACCTCCAGTGGCGGTGGTAGGGCCCTGAGGCGCGTCTCCATCAGAAGGAGCAGTCGGGTCGCTGGTAGAACCCTGGCGTGGGCCCAAGACTTGACTGAAGTGCTCCTTGATGCGGTAAATGGAGGCAAGAAGCTCACCAGACCAACCATAGGGGTCGGTGACACCCTTGGTGGCCGCCAACGCCTTGGGGAGCTCACCCTTGGTGAAGGACACGGTTGGGGAGCTCACAGCCGTGGCTGGTGCCAGTGTAGACGTGGAGGTGGGTGTCGAAGCAATGTACGGGGTCAGCCCGGGCGGTACCAAGAGGTCGCGCACGGCCTGAACCTCAGAATTACCAATCACGGCACGAGCCTTGTCGGCATCAAATGCTTTGGCAATCTGACCTCGGTTCAGACGGTTCGTGACGTGGTTTGCCCAGGCTTCGTCCGCCAGGTCCGGGTCGCGGACGAGCGACCTGAGGCTCTGGTCGACTGCGTCGTTCGGGTGGGCGCCCGCGCCGGCGTTCAGCTGTCCTCGACGGCTCTGCTTGCGTGCGACTGCCTTGCGCATGGCGTCCACGACCCGACCTAGTTGCCCCGTCACAAGCCAACGGAGACGATCGTGAAACATATTGCGCAGGTCAATCGTAGACAGCGAGGGGGCAGACAACAACATGCTAGGCAAGGCCAAAATCAAAGCCCAGCACATCTCTCGCTCTTCAGCGGTATAGTCCGAGTGGACGGCAGACCAATACAGCTGGCTCAAGGTGGCAGCCATCAGCTTGGTCTCGGTGGCGTTGGATGGGTAGCGGCTGCGCTGCATCAGTGGATGCCGGGCGAGCTTGAGCAGCTCGCAGACACTGATGCGAGACCCTACACACTGTTGGGGCCAAGCGCCACGCATAATCTCAAGCAGGTCGTGTCCAGCCGCATGAAACAACGCCTCGGTTGCTCGCTTCAGATTGGCACCACATCGGGAGCGGTGTTGACTGATACCAGCAGCTTCGAAGAAGAGGTGACACTTGTTGCACTGGGCGACCAATTTGGCCTCCAAGACCTGCTTGACCAGATCAGTGGCTTGCTCGTCGTAGGGGTGCTCGCGTAGTACATGATTGACCCAGGCTTTGCGGTCAAGGCGGGGCCCCTTGCATTTGCAAAGCCCAAATGGGCAGGCGAGGAGTTGCCTGTGGCCAGATGTCTTCAGCAGGACCTTGCGCTGGGCATCCAGCACGTTGGCAGTGATGGACGGAGCGGGATCGCTGAGAAGAACATCTTGCTCACTCTCACTGTGTTCGCCCGCTGTATTGTGTGTTTCACTCTCACTGACTTCGCCAAGTGGGGCTGAGTTTGTATGCTCTATTAGAGGCACAATCTGAGACGGTATACTTTACCACGTTGTGTGTCCTCTGGTACTTGATGTTGTCCCACCTTGTTGTGTAACATCTTGCTGTACCATCTTGGTGTATCATCTTGTTGTGGCATCTGTTGGTCCCAACAGATTGCTGATATCGCTTCCACCTGTCTTCAGTGTGATAGTCCATTCTCTGTCTCCACTGTGTGTGTGTGTGTTTCCACCTGCTATAAATGGGAGCGATCTCCCTGGATCGGTACCATTTTCCTTCTTGACCTCGGTCGTTCTACTTCCCTCCTTCTGTCTTGTTCTGTCTTGTTCCTTCGCCTTGCTTCAATTCATGTTCTCGTATGCACTTCGATTGGTTGGATACCTCTGTGACAATCGCCTTGTCCACACACATTACACTGTACTGGACATACACCTTTAATAGAATCAGCCTCCTTCTCAAGGGCACGGGTCCAGCTGTCAGCATCAGGACTGTGCATGGCCTCCTTGACGGTGGCAGGCAGGTTGTTGTAGATGTCGGTGGTGGTGATGTTGGCGCTGAAGTGAGGATGGTCAAGGAGAAGAGGGTCAGTGTCGTCGTCGGGGTCATCGGTAACAATAATGGTAGTGGAGGTAGTAGTGGAGGTAGTGGAGTCAGCAGAGTCAGCAAAATCAGCAGCAGAAGTAGTGGGTTCGTCGTGGTCAAGGTCGTCAAATTGGTCGTGTTGAGGTGGTACAGTTGCATTCTCCCCTTCACCTCGAGCACGGGGAACAACTTTGACGTGGATGGTCTCGATGATAGTGTTGGTGTCAGGGCAGTAGACCTTGTGAGAGAGTGAAGTCGGCGAAAAGCCCACATAAATACCGTGGCGGGCCTTGGGACCGAGCTTGCCACCACGGCGCAGCGGGTCAAAGGCAAAAGCGTCGGCGCCAAAGGGGTGCAAGTCGCGGATGTCATGGGGCTTGATGCCGGTGAGGAGCTCATAGGCACAATAGCCATTGAGGTGCTCCTTGGGGCGGATGAGGTACTCGGCGTGCTTGGCAGCAAGGGCCCAAAAGGATGGGTCACGGCCCGAGTCATGAAGGAGCAGGGCCATGGTATCTCGGAGTTCGCGGAAGACGGTTTCGATGGCGCCGTTCATTTCGGGAGTGTAAGGTGGCGAGTGGCGCCAAACACAGTTGAAGTGGCGCAGCTGTTCGCGAAAGGCCAAGGAGTGGTAGGGCCCGTCATTGTCGCTCTGGATGATGGTGCGCTTCTGCATGTCGGCTTCATCAATGCGAATGGGGATGGGCGAGTCGCGAATCAGGCGAGCAAAGCTCTCAGCCAGATCGTCCTTGCGACAGACAGGGTCGAGCCAGAGAAAGCCCGTCGCCACATCTCGATAGGCAATGATGTACCTCGCTCCTTTGATACTAGTAAATAAATAAATTAGGTGTTTGAACCTCAGAGCTGAAAGCCAAGCTGTGCAACCCCGATATCAAAATCACTACGTCACGCAAAACAACACAAGAGAACAGTACACTTTCATCGGCTTTTATCATGCCGAGAAGTACAAGCGCAAAAAATCAAGCACAAGGAAACAAAAATCATGAAAAACGACTAAGTATAACCAGAGATACAGCGATTTTTAACACTAGACACCCAAAAAGGCAGTCACATCACAAGTACAAGCCATCACAGCACGATCACACAAAGAACACCACGGCACGCTCACATACAATAAGACACAACGTCGGGTTGAAAAAACAACCGACCACAGAAGAAAAAGACATCATACAAGGGACTTTACAAAAATACAGCAAAAATACAGCAAAAACACAGCAAATATTAAAGCAAAATTAAAACAAAAATACAAGTCAAGCCATAAAAAGATTACAACGAGAACCACCTAGGGAGTGACGGTGGCACACAGGGATCCCTACAGAGGGACCCCCGAGACGGTGCCTACCTACGACGAGCGCAGGCAGACACCGCCAAAGTGGCGCTGGATGTGGTCAGCGTTCATCTGATGGACCAGCGCCGCAAAGCGACCCTTCCACCGAGGAACAAAGGCCTCATCCAGCCCCGGCTGGTACACACCACGGGCCTCGGCACAGCGGGCGGACCAAGCAGATCCACAAAGGAGGAGGCGAACCCACCGGTTGTCGTCATCGCCGCAGGGACGATCAGAGTTTTCCATGGTTGAAACTGGTGTAGTAGTCGCGCTTCTCCTTTTCGGCTCGGCGAAGGGCAGCGCCCACCTTGATGCAGGCTTGCGAGGTGGTCGGGGGTTGGGCTGTGCGCACAGTTACGTCAATGCCCAGGTCGGGCAGAGCTGGGCCCAGAGCGCCACCAGGAAAGAGTGCTGTACTACTGGTGAAGATGGAACAACATCAAGCATTGGAGTGTAGGAGTGTACATTCCAAGGTAACGTATCTTGTGCAGATTGTTCTTCTCGTTTTGAATGCTATGAATACTGGCCTACTCATGCGACTTGGTGCCTGTTGCTTCTTGAAATGATGCTGGAATGCTGATCTTTTGATGGAAGCAAAAGGAAACAATGAATGTTTTCATCACTTGAATCAATTGGAGGGCGCGGTTAGAGATGCAGGGACGGCTCACGAAGCAGCAAGCAACCAAGAGAGAAGGTCCGCCGATGAAGAGAAGATATCAGCATGTGACGGTTGCAGTTGAACATAGATTGTCGCTGCTCGCCCGACGCTTGCTCGGACAAATGTGCATGATGCCTTGGAGATGACTTCTGCCGCCGCCTGTTGCCAAAGCGAATCCAACACACGGGCACATTTGGCGCGAAACAGTTGGTCCGGAGCACGTTGAATGACATCTTCTTCTGCAGGTTCAAACTGAAGCTGGCTCGATGCGAATGAAAAGGGCATGAGGATGTAAGTGACAACAAAACAACACAAAGGAACGGCGGGCGCAGATCAACTGCGGTTGCATGCAGGAAGAAAAGACGCGATGGCCAACCTGTGCCACAATCAGATCAGATGTTAAATCCACTGGCGCCAGCTGGCAGCGCAAAGGTTCACCCGCGTCCGAATACGCAGTCAAAATTGGTGCGTATGCCCCAAGGCAGATCTGAGTACACGCGAACGTCATTACAGGAATGTGAGCGAAAGCCAAAATCACACACCAAGCCCACACAAACAAGCTACCCCCCCCCCCCCCCCCCCCCTAAAAAAAAAAAAAAAG
>NW_001865040.1:1953504-1997284 GCF_000002865.3 Monosiga brevicollis MX1 | reverse complement strand
AGAATTATCCGATGTGTCAATATGGCGGAGAGAAATGGAAACCCCAATCAGCGATCGTCCCTTCAGCGGCGAGGAATCAAAAGATGACTATGCCAGAAGACGTATGAGTGAATGCTTGGGAACCGAATGAGGCCAGCAGGGAGAAGGCAAACACCAGCCCTTTTACGAGCGCGCGTACTTGTCCAATCAGTTTGCATTGCAGCACAAAGGTATCCGTCTAGGTGAACAAAGCACATATGGAATGCCGCAAATGAGCGCACATCAGTCTTGACTGCGGCGAGCAGGCCGTGCACGCTTTGATTCGCGCACAAACCATAGTCTTATCAGAACCGAGGGGCGTCAACGGTACGGCAGAAAGTGGAGCAACTGCCAGGGCAGTTGTCGTGTCCAAAGGACGAAGCTTGAGCATGGACTGCAAAAGGGGCTCCAGTTGAGCCGCCTCGTTATGGTTGGCCTTGACCTCTTTCGAAAAGACGCCCTGTGAAACGCCAAGGGGGTTTGAGGGGTTTACGTGCTAATGATTAGGTATAAGTGGGCGACATTATCATACTTGAAGAAAGTCACTGGGGATGGCCTGAAAGGCGAGTGTGCCACCTGCAATTTGCTGGCGAATTAGAAACTGTAATCGGACTGCGTGCGTTGGGACAGCAGACCAATTCACATGAGCACATAACGGCATTCTCAATCATGTGGAGTTCAAGACGTGCCGTACCAAGGTCTGCGATGTCAATCGACATGGATCGGCCTCGAAGCACCTCCTATAAAGTGGCGCAACAGGAAAACGAATGAGTAGCAGGTAGGTCAGTGTATACGCGGGGACGTGGGATCAAAGTGGGCAGAGTTGATTTTGATGAAATCTAACCTGTCGCCGGATGTTGACGTTGGAGCGAAGAATAACGTTGTCGCTGTACCAGTCCAAGCCGAGCCATCGAGTAACGGCATTTGTCAAGTTCGAATGCAAGGGATGCTGAAGCAATGCAAGCCTGCACGAGAGGTGAGCCAGAAACCGGCGTTTGAGGTGTAGCGTTGTTGAGAGTCCAGCAATCATCGAGAAGACCGGTCAATGACAGCCGCATACAAACGTACAAGTTGATGAAGGCGACAATGTGCGCATCGGGTCTTTGTTTGACAACAACGGTCGCTAGCATACGCTTGACAGAGAGAGAACAAACGACTGATGGTCAGACGCTTCATCAACACCGTGCCGTACATGTTCACTTGGATCAAGATGGTTTTGTGGTCGGGAAGCATATTCACCTGCAGGAGTTGGATGTGAGCATCTGCCCCGAGCGAAGTGAGGATGAGCAATGCATCCGTCAACAATGGTGAGTGGTCCACCAAATAGGCCACCACTTCATGCATAACCTGAGCATAGAGTCAAAACAACTCCGAACAATAGTGAGAGTGAAAATAAAATAAAACTAAAACAACGAAAGAACAGCTTCAAAACACCAAAGCCCAGACATTAATTTGACCTCAGCAACTGAATCCAAGTCAGCGATGGCCAGCAAGAGCAAGAGAATTGGGTGGGGGGATGCAGTGCATGCCAGCGTCCTATCACACGAGAGGAGAAAGAAGGGCGGGTCAGAAGCATGCACAAAAGATGCGGTAAATGAGGCCAATCAGTGGCGTTGCAAATGGGGAGCTCACGCTTGTTGCAGCATCGAGGCTAGACGCCCACACATGATCAAGTGGGTGTGTAGCAGAGCATCTCGGTCCATCTGCTTGTCCGGTGCCTCAAAAGTCACATCCATGGACACCTGGGAGAGTGTGTCAAGCCATGTCGAGGAGGCTCGGGCATCTGTGGCTCCCAATAGTATGCAAGCACGAGTTCCAGCTCCGAGGCGCAGAGCCATCAACTATTTATTCCATTTGGGTGATCAGGGGCCGAGCTTGTGCAATATCTGTTGTAGTACCCTGCCAGTGTCATTGGCAGAGCGCGACATACCTCGGTGCTGTCGCCCACACGAGCTAGGGCGCATGTGGACGACTGGGCTGGGTAATGCTTGAGAGTGTGAGCCAAAACAAGACTGACGGGCTAGCATGTGAATAGTCGCCAAGAGGTGTGAGGTATGATGTATTTCATGTGCCCATCGAACTGGCACAAAACCGTTGACATGAACACCAACAAGAAAGTCGGGAGACGGGGGCACGAAGGAGGCAGATGCCACCGGAAGGAAAAAAAAAAAAAAAATTTGTGACAAACCTGGTGGCGAATGACGCTCACGGCACGGCCGTATCGAGATTCACAGGACGCCAGCTCTTGAGGACGCAGGAACACACGTTTGGCATTGTGGAACAGCAACACGCTGAGCGTGATATCCATGGGCGCAAGGCTATGCACAAGCCGAAAATACATTCGGCGCACAAACTTGCGACGCCAAACCCGGGGAAAACAGTGAGAAAAGGGGGCGTGAGGGGATGGGTGGGTAAAGAATGGACAAAAAAAAACCAAGAAAAAGAGGGTAGGCGGGCCATAAGGGGACCGAATCCAAAATCAAGTCTGGTTTCTGTGATGCCAGATTTGCAGCACATGGGCGTACATGCAAGCCGCTGTTTGATTGGCGGGCGAGGTATAGTGCCGCGGGGGCAATGGTGTGGGGGTGGCATTGGGCCAAAGCGTTTTGAACCATGACTTGAAGCGTTTCGAGATTATTGGCCAGGGTGGTCTCATCTGTTGTAGGTGGGAGGGGCTTGCATGTGTTGGCGAGGGCGTAAAGGATGTTGGCTTGAGTGACAAGGCCGCCGGCTGTTACATTGCCAAGGCCTGGACGTAGTTCCTCTTGGGTTTCGGCGTCAGCTACGCTGTAAAGTGTGATTACTCGAAGACACTGTGAAAAGGCATTTTAAGGTGAAATTCACAGCCGGGCTGTTGACATTATGCAGACGCACTGCGGCGAGGTGGAATGGCCAGTCGGTGACACTGACCTCTAGGGCCGTTGCCCCCTTCAACTGTCCAAAAGGTCCCTGGGCTACGGCCTCGAGTTTTGGCACCAAGCTATTTGATAGTCATGTTTATGGCAGCCAGTGGACAGGTGAGGATTCGGAGACAAAATCCTGGAGGACAGGTCCTGCCATCCTGAGCATACCCGGCACGGAGGTCAACATCGTGAAGGGCCAATCTGGTAAAGTAGGTGGCTACCGCCACCCAGGTTAGCGGGGGAGCAGTATCTTGAAGCTGGCAAATGGGCAAGTGCCATCAATCATATCAAGTGGCGAGGTATATGAGCTCCATGGCTTCGATTGGAGGAGGCAGCTTTGAGCAAAGGTTCAACGCACCAGATCGAGTAAGCCAGCAGAGCTTTGCTCCCAATTGGCAGGGTGATCAGGGCTCGCAGCAACGATGAAGTTAAGGGCGTCTGTACCGGTTGCCTATGTTGGGTAAATGTTGTGAGCATCAGGGCATCATGGCGTTGTCGTTGGCCGCCGATGTAGCATGTCGGTGGTACCTCCGTGAGGCTGGCCAGATCTTGGGTCGGCAAGGCCACTCCTTCAGTCGGACTGTAGCCATGTTTGAGAACAAACTGAAGCTGCTCCGTCATGATTACGGACGGATTGAAGCTCGGCCTAATATCGATGAATGTACGCCTGCGTTCCAGGATCAAGGCAGGTGCCCCGACGACCAGTGAATGATTCAGTTCCGCCAAAAGCAAAAAAAAAAAAAAAAAAAAAAAAAAAAAAAAAAAAACTGCGCACAGACAAGAGATTGCTGACAATCTCCAAGCAGATAACTTGTCTCAACAAGATTTCACGCGCGACGTTCTGAATAACATTCACACTGATTATGTCATTCAAACTATTATTACAAGATCACTTGGCTAGCCACAGCTTGCATTCCCTTTTGTTCTCCTTTGTTTTGTTTTCATGCCACTGATTCAACACACGCCCACTGTCACGGCTCCAAGAGGTTGTAGCATTCGTATTCTTTTGTCTGCTTTTGACTTTGGCTCTTTTTGGTGACTGAGCTTCTGTGCCCCTGTGTCGCGTTTTTCTCCAAGACAACAAAATCTGCCGCAATGGTACGTCGACGCGACCTGGTGTCCCTGGTCGGAGATGCATTGGTTTTTTGGCGGGCGATGGCGAGATCGCAACAGCGCGTTTTGGCGGTTGAATCTATTCGACTCCATTCCGCTGATGGGGCAAAGGGGGAAGGAAACCATCATTGCGTTGCTTCTCTCCTCTTCTGCTTGCGCTCTCTTCTCGGTCTCCGTTTTTGCTTGGTTGGCAAATGTGAGGGCGGTAGAAGTTGGTCTGATTGTGAAAGAGGCACGGCGTTCTTGCGATGTGGCCTCACGCAACGCTGGTCCCATCTAGGATGAGCAATATGATGCGATCGTGCTGGGCACTGGCCTGAAAGAGTGCGTCCTCTCGGGCCTGCTCTCGGTCAACGGCAAGAAGGTGCTGCACATGGACCGCAATGACTACTATGGCGGTGCCTCAGCCTCCATGACGCCCTTGGAGAAGCTGTACGAGGCCTTCAAGAAGCCCAATTCACCTCCTGAGAGCATGGGTCGAGGCCGCGACTGGAATGTTGACCTTGTGCCCAAGTTTCTCATGGCCAATGGTCTGCTAGTCAAGATGCTCCTGCATACGGATGTCACCCGCTACCTCGAGTTCAAGAACATTGAGGGCAGCTTTGTCTGGAAGAAGGGCGGCAAGGTGCACAAGGTACTGTCGCTTTTTTCCAATTTCTCGTCTTTTGCGTTCCCGCTTTCTGTGTGTGTGTGTGTGTGTGTGTGTGTGTGTGTGTCCCCTTCTCCTTTGGCGCACTCCTTCTTGAATCCTTGAATGCAGTGGCCTGGGGTATTCTTGCCTGACATGTGCAGGATATCATCTCACGCCACTCGTGCCGTGTCAATTCTTTGCTTGCCCTATCTTTGCACGTTGGCTGGGTTGGAGTAGGTCCCCTCGACCGAGTCGGAAGCGCTGACCAGCGGCTTGATGGGTATTTTTGAAAAGCGTCGTTTCCGCAACCTTTTGGTGTGGGTCATGGGCTACGACGCTGATGACCAAGAGACTTGGAAGGGTTTGTCTCCAGACATGCCCATGAAGGAGGCCTACGCCAAGTTCGGTTGCGACGGCAATACTCAGGACTTTACCGGTGAGTGTTGATTACATGTTTACGATCTTTGGCATTGCTGTCTGGACTGTCTGCCAAGAGCCCGGAGGACACGTCAGAATCGGGGATGGGGTCGGGGGTGGAAGGTTTGCGTCGACAGCAGGGGCTTCTCTGCGCGTGCATGTACACGCATCGAACAGCTCACACGGCACTCGCGCCTTTATTCTGCAGGCCATGCCTTGGCGCTTTACACCACTGAGGATTACCTGGAGCAACCACTGCTCGAGACGGTCAAGCGCATCAAGCTGTACCGTGATTCAGTGGCCCGTTACGAGGGCACCAAGAGTCCTTACCTCTACCCTCTCTATGGTCTCGGCGAGCTGCCTCAAGGCTTTGCTCGCCTCTCGGCTATCTACGGTGGTACCTACATGCTGGCCAAGCCAATCGAAGAAGTTGTCATGGAGGGTGGCAAGGTCGTGGGCGTCAAGTCGGAGGGCGAGGTGGCCAAGGCACCTTTGGTTATTGGTGACCCATCCTACTTTCCGGACCAGGTCAAGAAGGAGGGAGAGGTTGTCCGTGCCATTTGCTTGATGGACCACCCCATCCCTCAGACCAACAATGCCGTCTCTTGCCAAATCATCCTTCCCGGCAACCAGGTTGACCGCAAGAATGGTATGTCACAAGCACACGACCGCCTCGCCATCA
The DNA here is from genome assembly GCF_000002865.3 of Monosiga brevicollis MX1. Lineage (NCBI taxonomy): Eukaryota > Choanoflagellata > Craspedida > Salpingoecidae > Monosiga > Monosiga brevicollis. Next base: position 1,991,520 of record NW_001865040.1, on the reverse strand, counting down.
TCATGCGCGCCATTTATCTTGTACCGTCATCCTTGCATTCTTTTGGCTCTTGTGATATGTAGACATTTACATTGCCTGCGTCTCGGCTGCGCATCACGTTGCTGCCGAGGGCAAGTACATTGCCATTTGCTCCACCATGGTCGAAACTGGTAAGTGACTACAAAGCTCCTGCCGCTGATCTTGATGCTTGGAATCAGCTAACCTACAATTGGTACCTCGATATCTTTGGAAACACTTGCGCTGCGCGTGTCCAGGCAATCCTGAGGCAGAGCTTGCACCAGCTTTCCAGACGATTGGTCCAGTGCTCGAGAAGTTTGTGAGCGTTGATCCTCTCCTTGTCCCCACTGGTGATGGCAAGGACTCGGGCATCTTTGTCACAAAGTCCTATGACGCTTCTTCGCACTTTGAGACGACCTGCCTTGACATTCTTGATGTGTACAAGCGTTGCATGGGCGAGGAACTTGGTGTGTAGCACAGCCGCATGGGAACAGTCGATTGGGCCTCTCGCCGACAGGGACTTGTTGACGCTCATTGATCCGTACTCTTTCTTGCGCCCATCTTGTTGTTATTCCCAGACTTGGACACTCCTCGCAAGCCGGCAGCGGAAGAATAAGGCCGTGGGGTCTTTACCTCGCATCCTGGCCTTGACGTGCTTAACAGCGCACTGGTTGTCTGCTTTCTCAAGCGCGCAATTCCCCAAACAGGCGCAGAGGATTTTCACTGGGGGATGTTGCTGACGCTTTGTGTTGCCCTCGTTTGTTGTACGTGTGCGTGTCGTGCAGCGCGGGCTGAATTCAATGACTTCGATTCGTGTCGATTTTGCTCTCGAATTAGCCGTGGTGACACTGTGAGACCCACGCTCGGCCAAATAGGTTGGACGATCGGGCATAAGCTGGCGATTGAAGCCGCTCGGCAGACAGGGAGAGCGAGGAAAGCACGTTTTTGAGGGCTCAAAAACAAGCCATCAATTCTTTTTCTTCTGGACAAAGGAACGGTGTGGCTACAGTTCCTCTTTGCTCGTATCGTTGGCATCTACGGGCTCACATGCTTGATTTTCTTCAACACGCCCAAAGTTTTCGGCACACGCTTCGCAATCAGCAGCCGAGGGCCCACGGCAGCCGTGTTCGGAATGGCAGTTGGCGTGGCATGCAGCACATTCGTAGTGTCCGGCGGTGTTTCGGCAAAACGTGGCAGGCCTATCCTGGCAGGGCGTGCCACTCGCACATTCATCCACATCCTCACACAAGTCAGCCCCCTCGGCACGTTGAAACCCAGTGGCACACTAATGTAGGCACAGGGTTAGATGAGTTGGGGGATCTGAAACACTTGGGCTGACGAAAGCCCAAAAAGTGCTCACCTCAAGGCAGTGCTCAGCGCCGGCCGCCGAGCAGCTTGCACAAGCTGTGGCACAGCGCTCACAGGAAGCGCCATTGCCGGCAAAGTACCCTGGTGCGCATTCCAAGCAGCTCGGCCCAGTATAACCAGCTTCACAGGTACAGATACCCGAGCCCTGGCGCTCTCCAGCTCCTTGGCAAGTACCATGACCATTGCAAACGGCATTTCCCACGCGAGGACATGGCCTACATTTTGCCCCAAATGCATCGCTTGCGCAGCATACCTAAACCAGGCAAGGCATGGTCATGACAAGCAAGGCAAGGCAAGGCATGGCCGTTAAATTTGGAGGCGGGCGAGTTCTTTGCCAACAGGCCCAAGCTGTATGTGTGCAAAATCTCGTTGCTCATGGGGTACCGGACCTTGAGCTCATCGATGCAGAGAAGGCGCTCGAGCATTTTGTCAGCCTGGGCGTCCTTGCTCGCGTTTCTATGTCAAAGATGGTTGGCAAACAAGGCCCCCACGAGTTTCGTCAGACATCATCGCGGCTGTCTTCGGATATGGCAATCTGTCGGTGCAAGAAATGGCACAAACGGACCGCTCGCGCCACCAGTCGCCAAGAAAGTCTTCGTGCTTTTCCAGCATGGTGTGGCACTTGTAGTCGCCGGAGGAGCAGGCGTGCTCCAGGACCTCTTCAAACCGTGTCTCGCTGCAGCCACGAACAAAGATCAAACATGGTTGGATCCTGGACGTCAACTGCAAGACACGTTTCGGGCAGAGGACGTTTGGTTGTGGATGGTAAGGTGCGGAGACAAGTTGGTACACACCTTTTGGCCCAAGATCCTAGAGAGCGAGCTTCCCATGCGCTGTTACCCCCGCCTGCCATGCGTGTGAGCAACCGTTAGCTTTGGCGCAGCAGCGGGGGAGGCAATGTGGGAGCCCAGCAAGTCAAGGGGGGAGGGTAGCTAGAGGAGAGTACACCGAAGCCACTGGGATTGGCCGCCGCGGCATGAGCGTACCAAAGTTTGAATCGGCAGTTTTGAGCATGTGCGCGGCGAGATCAGATGTTAGCCTCCGGCAAGTGGCACAGGCGGCCCGATGAGACTTTGCAGCCGTGGATGAGTGGACTGAGAAGATAATAAGGAGCAAGGCCCAAAGGGCCAGGGTTGAAACGGCCCAGCCCCTGGACGCCGCCATTGCCGGTCGTTTAGGTCCAGAGCAAAGCGATGTGGCTGGTTTGCCGAGATGCTATTTGCCTCGACCAAAAGCATCATTATCGTCATCATGGTTTGGAAGCACCGAGAAGCTCCTCGTCTTTCGAGTGCAATGTCGAACAGTTGGTTTTTTTCATTCACTTTTTTTCTCGACTAAAAATACATCGGTTTCGAATTCTTGGAAATCAAACTGTCGCAACCTGACTCAACCGGAACAACCAGCTAAAAAATGGCATTCAGCACTGGCAGCTAGGAAAAGCAGGGCTGACCCAACAGAAGCAGTGGACTGATATCGGCAAAGGTATGACTGACAGAAAAGAAGAAGCAAGTTTCTTTGGAAATTTTCAAAAAGGGGATGGAAGCACTGGGCAACGCGAGGTAAAAACACAATCAAAGGGGATAGGGGCAAGGTGGGATGAGAGGTCAATCAAATTTAAAAGCCGGCGTTGATGAGGTAGTCACCGAGCGACTCCACAACGTTGGCGCAGGCACCAGCCTGAAAGCAAAACAGGTGTTGGCAGAGCCAAAAGAGGTAAGATCTGTTCCATACAACAGACGATACTCAAAAGACCAACCATACATCGGATCAATGCACACGCGTTGCATACCTGGAGACCACCCTCGTAGATACCAATGACAATGGCCTTGCCAGTCTTGACAACAACACAGCCGGCATCACCACCCTACGCAATGTTTGCGAGCGTTCAGCAAATCCAATGAGAGGGAAGACCTCGGTTCAGCCTTGTGTGCGACCTTGAAGCACAATAGCCTGCATGTGTCTGTAACACGACACGGTCAAAACAACCAAACAAAAGATCGAGCGGACAGGTGAGCCAACCTTGCGGCCATAGACGGAACGGCCGTCGTTGTTGCGGAGGAACATGTACTTCTGGCCACCAAGCTTGATGCCCGACATGGTCAGAGGTCCAGGGTCAGCAATGCCGCGGAACGCTGCCACAGCCTCTTCCTGAGTGACCTACAATACCAAAGCAGTAAAGCAAACCCAGCCGTTGAGCAACACCGCCTCTTGTTTGATCAAAAAAAAAAAAAAAAGTTGTTCCACCAACAAAACTAGCAGGACCATCAGCGGCGACAACGACAACGACAACAACAACAGAACATGATTTTGTGGATGGGCGGTGTGTCAAAGGGGAAAAAACAAGACGCTCACGCAGAACACGCAAAACAAGACTATTCGGTCGGCAGAAGAACAGGACAATTCAGCGCCAACACGGAAAATCAGTGACACTCTCCCAGGGTCTTGAAACGCATGGCTCTCTTGGTCTTGATAACGCGTGGCCTGAATCTGCTCTAGACTTGAGCTCACATCAAAATAGCAAGGACCGCTCGAGCCGAACTGACAAAGAGCTTGTCATCCCCTCAACAGACAAACAATTCAACAGACAAACACAACCATACGGCAGCCGTTGGGCGGTGTCCCGCACACGGCACTCAGTCGTGTACATCAACCCCACTGGGCGTCAGACAAGTTGGTAGCATTGCAGTGTTGACGTGTTGCGCAGGAATGTGTGTGCTTGCACCATGATCTGGCGTATCAAGCTTCAGGTGTTGCGTTTGTGCCAGTGGCATGGAAACAAAGAGAGTGCCAAGTGGCAGCGCGGTGGCAAAGTGAACTAGCTACCTACGTTGAAGCCAGCCGAGGTGGCCCAGGGGTTGCCGTCGTGGCCGTGAATGGCAGCCTTGGAGACGTGGCCCGAGCCAAGGAGGCTCTGATCAATGTACGTTTGCCAAGACATGATGGAAGGTTGACGTCGGGAGGGAGTTGAAGCTGGTAGTGATCGAAGCCAAATGGCAGTGCTGGCTTTGTTGCTGAATCACCCCTCAAGGTGTTCAGGCTTTGAACGGCGATGTTTCCTTTTGACCACTCAAACCTTTTGTCTTTGTTCTTTTGGTCTGACTTTGGTCCTTGGTGCAGGGCAAAGGGGCGGCTACTTTTGATAAGAAATGCTATAAGCCGAGCTAAAAAATTCGACCAAAACTATTCAAGTCTTGGTGGAAACTCGATTGTTTTTGCCCTCATTGGTCAGCCAACAGTTGGCGCAAGCAATCCTGTACGTCATCATCGATGTCAGACGGTTTGGCCACTCTAATGTCAGACTGATTCAACTGATTGGATTATTCAAAATTTGTCAACAAAAAGTGACGGGTTGATGTCTGGTCATTTTACTTGGTGGCATCCGCCTTGAGTTCGTCCGGACAATCGGGCTGGGCCGCTGGGGCAGCTTTGACAAAGGCCGGGTGCTCCGCAAGAGCCTGGTGGATCCGGGTGATGGTTGGATACTTTTTCATGTCCACGTCAAAGCTATGGATGGTTGGTGGAAAACAAACAAACAAAACATCATGGCCAGTTCCACCATGGCAGGTCAACAGCGGGTGTGTTTGGTATTCAACAGCGATGCTTAGAGCCCTTTGCGCCCCCCCACCCCCCCCAAGTCATGGTGCATACCGCTCAGCGTTGAAGACTTGTGGGACCAGGCAAATATCGGCCATGGTAATCTAAAAATGCAATGTGCGCGTCAGGTCGGACTGTACGCCAACTTGCGCGCCGTCACGTACGCAGCACCTGCAGGCCACGTTACCTCATCACCCACGCAATATTTGCCAGCGGTCTTGGACACGAGGAGCTCAAAGGCTGAGGGCCCGTCGATAGTGAGTGGAATCGCAAAATTGAGCCCTGTGCAGGGCTGAAACGAGCAGGCAAGCTGCAAGCTGCAACAAAACATACCATCAAATCCGTGCGTGATGGCCCACTTGCCCCATTCCATTTTGTGCTCTAAGCCATGCTTGCGCAAGACGCGCAGATTCTATGCAAGGGCGCGATGTAACCAGGCATGACAAGGGCATCCCCGTCTCAGGATATCAAAAGAATGCCCTCGAGTCTTGGGTGCTCAAACCGTACCTGCACCGGCTGGATGCCAGAGGTAATGATCTCCGTCAACATGCGGACCTATGAGGTACACACCGCGCGACTTAAGCTTTTCTCCCCTTGTCCATACGAGTTGCCCGATTCAAGAAACGCCTTTGGGTGCAGGCCTTGCAGATCAGCGGAGAAGCTGATCTGGGTTCAATCCATCAGGGGTTGGCTCGGGCGGATATTCACAGCCGAGATGCATAGCAACACAGCACGACTTGCCTTGGCCCGGAGCACGGGATCACGGGGCAAAATTGGAATTTCGGGCCGCGTTTCTTCAAGATACTCCATGATGCTCACCTGTGTACACGCCAGGCATCCCATAGCAAGAGTGAGAGGGATCGAGCAGGACTGCACATGCACGAAGGTTCCACGACTGGCAGTGTAGATCCGCCACCCTTGAAACTTCAAAAAGTGAGCACACGATTGACATACCGACTGGGTGAGCAGGTTACTGTCAATCTGCAGAGCGGGAACTTCACCCATGGGGTTGACGGCCAGATATTCCTCGCCACGCTAATGCAGAGATACATTGTCCATGGAAACATGCTTGAGCAACATGGCTACCTGCTGGGCGAGGGAGGCGGAAGCTACGTGGCCTTTACATTGCGGACCGGGGTTCGTTGCTGACCTGTTCCCCTTTGAGCAAATTGATGGGCTTGTATTCAAAAGGGATTTCCTTCAGATTCAGTGCTAACGAGCAAGACATCGTGAGCAATTCCGGCGCGAGTCCCAAGCTTCCCAAAAGATCAAACGGCTGACAGACGACAGCACGCAGCAAAGCAACTGTCGTTTGGTTTGGTGTCACATCAACCATCCGAGGCAAAGTCACAATGCCAGGCACAGATTGATGGCACGTAATCACATTGGGCTGTCCCCCCTAGGGCTGTCTCTTCCCCGCTGCTCACCAATGCGCACGCGAAAGGAGCACGAGGATCGAAAGTACGAATACAAGACTGGCGTCGACATGATGATGGTTGAAAGGTTTGGGTTTCTAGATCAAGCAAAACATTTGTAACCACGTTAGCATCGCATCGAGGCAAGCTGATCCAAAAAAAAAAAGGCACCCCGGTCCATCCACCATGCCGGTAAGGACGAGGCGCTCTGCCAGAGCCCCGAGCCATCGAGTGCGAGTCAGTGAATCACCGATTGACTTCAACACAAACTTGGTTCTGAACACACTCGGAAGAAGTAAAATGCTGGGATAATGTCAGACAAAGCGAAAAATTATTTTTCGAAAAAAAATTGGACCAACAAATTTTTTTTTTTTTTGCTTTTCCATCAATCGTTGCTGGGGCTCCTGCTCGTTTCGGGGTGGCTGCATCTTTAGGGTCAACGGGAGCATGGCCAGGCGGGGCAAAGTAAGCGGCTTTGTCCTGGACAAGGCCCTTTCTTCTCTTCTGAGTGATGAAGGTCAGTTTGATGAAAATACATTGGAACTGCCAGCCTGACTTGCCGGCCAGTTGCTTCATGCGCCGAATTTGTCTCCCAACCCTCAGGCGATTTGCAAGCGCCTCGCCGCCAAGGGCCGGTCGGCGGTGGAACTGCCAAGAAGCCCGCAGCCAGCAAACCTGCGGCAGACAGCTTTTATGCCGACATGGAGAAAGCGCTCGATGATTTTGATGTGCGTCAAGGCGGGCGCTTCTCTCATCGCATACATATGTTGCAGCCGAGGCGATCTGACTTCTGTGATCCGTGTGTATGTTTGTGTGTGCTCAGTTTGATAGCAACGACCAAAGCGCTCTCTCTTCAGCCCCCACGAGTCCTGGCGCACACTGGGTGAGTCTCGTGTCAAACGTGCCTCGGCGGACTGTGCTCCGATTGCATCCATTCAATTTGAAATAACTAGCAGCCGCTTGACAAGTGTGTTGCCGCCTCGCTTCTTCCTCGGCCGATTTGGTCAAACTCCAGACTCAGCCAGACGCCGAGGACCTGGATGCCGAGCTATTTGCTTCCATTGGGGTGACACCTACCGCCAAGAAAGCCGCCGCACCCACATCCAGTGGCGCCAAGCCCACCCCATCGGGCACCAATGGAGGCCGGGGTGCTGCGCGTGGCAAGGATTCTTCTGAGTCTGCCCCTGCTCGCAACCACGTCTCGTTCCAAACTTCGGCCAATCCCAATTTGGGCAGAAACGATGGTCCCGATAGTGAGGGCCTCGAGCTTGATGACAGTTGGGATCTCTCTGATGGTGCCGATGCCAACGGACGCTCCGCCAGCAGCCGCAATAGCGCCAAGCAACCGGTACCTGATCCTCCTCGTGATATGTTAAAGAGCCAAGCCGAGACCAAAAAGGCTGGTATTCAGCACCGTGCCCAGCTAGATGAGGATGACGATGACGATTGGGGTGCCGATACGGGGCCAGTCGAAATCCCCAGGCCTCGTGAATCTTCGAGCGGCATTGGGATACAGCAGCCCCAACCCCGATCTGCGGGCAATGATGTGCCTCCCATCAGCCCTACGTGGGCGGCCGAAAGCACTGCTGCAACGCGAGCAGACTCGACGCTCGGTGCACGGACCGCCCGCGCTCCCCCAGCTGCCGACGTTCCTAGTGAAGCTCAGCGCAATGATCCCGCTCACCCACCGGCGGTCCGTGAACGGCCCCGAACAGCTTCAGGGCGCTCCAACCAGCCCACGCCGCCTCTGGCTTCCCAATCGCGTGGTGCCAGCGCGCTCGACTTCTTTGACTCATTTGGCTCGTCCAAGCCCACATCTGCTCTACCTGCAAGCTCCAATCCTGTCCCAACCAGTCCCCTGCTATCAACCCGAAATCGTCCAGTCGCACCAAAAAGCCCTGGTGCTGGGCCAGGCACTCCTTCTGCTACTGCTACCACGGCCTTCCCCTTCACCTTTGAGCGCGATTCAACAGGAGTGCAACCTAATCAGCGCACTCTGGGGCCATCTGCGCAACTCCTGCCCAACCCTCACCTCGCTGGCCAAAACAAACTGGACTCCGTGGCAGCTCATTCTCCACAGTTTCAGGCTCAGAATCAGGCCCTGACTGCACAGGTCGCGGAACTTCAGCGTCAGCTCGCGGCAGCTGAGACTGAACGCCTCCGCTACCAAACAGAACTACAGCATACTCAAACCGAACGCACAGCTTTATCGGCTGAAACAGAACGGTTGCGTGCCGAGGTGATTGACCTTCAATCGCAGCTCACCGCAGCCAATACGGCTCGTGAAAATGCCCAGGCTGCCTTGCAAAACTCGCAGCAGCTGGCGCAAACAGATGCAGAGAGTCGCGACCACCTTGTGTCCTCGTTGCAAGCACGAGTACAGGCCTTTGACAGTCAGCTGCAAAGCAAGCTTGAAGAACTCTCGGACACTCATCGTGCCCAGCAAGCTCGGGTGTGTTGCTGAGCGTGCCGCCGCAAAGGTGATTTTACGGTTAATGAGATGCGTTGCTGAGATGTCATTTGCGCACGCATAGGTCAACAGCGAATGGGAGCAACGACTGGAGCTCCAAGCAGCGCGCAGTCAGCAGATGCTTGACGACACTAAAGCCCATTATGAGGTGAGAAACGAGCTGACTGATGTGTAAACATAGATTCAGCTCCCGCATCGTCTTGGCGCCACAAGAGCAAAGTGCATCGGCCCGCTTTTCTTGACGCCGCTACATTCCGACCGGCCTACCTCTGCTTTTACAAAAATGTTCGGTGTGCATCACCTTAGGCAATGTTGCGCGAAGTTAGGACTGCTCATGCCACCACAACACAGCAGTTGCGAAACGACCATCAACACGAGCTGGAGCAATTGCATGCAGCTCACCAAATTGAGCTTCGGGCTTTCCAAAATGCAAAAGACCAAGCCGGTATAATTGCCGAGCTTACGCAGTCGGTAGGCGCAACGTTCCTGCCTGGCCTTGCCAAGCCGCAGACGGCGCAGATGCTCTTACTTTGCATTGGAACCTCGTTTCTGTTCTCCTCTTTGATGTTGGCATAGCTGCAAGCCTCATCGCAGGAGCTGGCAAGCCTCCAGGCCGAGGCTAGCAGTTCACACCATGAAGATCTCAAGTACAAGCTTGCTCAGTTGACGACTCGAGAGGAGGTTAGTCACGTTGGAAAGATACAAGAGACTGGGTTTGCATTCCTCCCGCTGTATCGCAACCGGTCATTTCAATGTGGGGGGCGGGGACGGGGATAGTATGTCCAGGAGCAGCTCGAAGAACTCCGCCGCGGGCGAGCAGAGCTAGACCAGGTCAGGCAGCCTAGCCCTTGTTTTCTATTGCTCTTGCCAAACTCCGCTGGGCATTGGGTTGTGGTGAAGACTTTAAAACGGTCAATGCCTCAATTGGGTCTTGCCCCAACGTTCCTTGCAAAACAGCTGCGGCAAGACCTGTTACGGCAAAAGGCCGAGCAAGAACTGACGGCCCTGGAGCAGCGGCGTCTGCAGGAGAATCGAATCCGCGAACAGCAGGAGTGGCAACAAAAGTGAGTTTTCCTCATCTTCTCAAGGTTCATATCATGCCTTGTGCTATCTATTGCTTTGCGGTGTGTGAGTGCTCAACAAGAGTTCCAATCTTGGCACGACCAGGACTTTGATGCAGCAAGAGACCATGCAGCAAGAGCGTCAGCTTCTTGCGGAGATGCAAGCTGCTGAACGTGCCTCAATTGACGAATTGGTAGGCAGGGGTTGCATCCCCACACCAATGGGATGCCGTTTGCTCGTTACCACGGCACGCTCGGATTTGGGTGTTGCGTTGTAAATTAACCAGCGCGCGCTCACCTTCTGCACGTATTGCTCCTTGTCGACGATATGGTTATGGATTTTCCTTTTTGACCTGTCTTCAGCGTCGTGAAATGGCTGCAGATCGTCACAAGCAACTGCAAGAGATTAATGAGATGCGCCGCGAACTTTACCTCGAAAAGGCGCAGCTGAAGCAAGAGAAGCGTGACCTCCTATTGCGCGAGCGGCTCAAAACAGACAAGGCAAAGAGGCTTGCGCGAGACTTGTTCTTTCGTACATTTGAGACCCTTCCAAAGGCTTACTCTGCTTGTTCCATCCCGCCTTCGATTGCCATTGTGCCTAGCTGGGTGAGAGCAGTGAGGAGGTGCAGTCGGCCTTGCAACGAGCCCAGGACGAGCTGACAAGTTTAGCGACTCGCAAAGCCAAATTACAGGCAGACGAGGTGCGGATGTTGGGCCACATTGCTTTCTCATGGCATCAGTGCTCTCAGACTGGTCACTTCCTTTTTAGACTCAACTGGACAAGTACAAGGAGCATCTCAAGCGCAAGCGCCGGGCCATGGAGCAGGAGCAACGAGCCTTGCTTCAGGTTGCACGGGAGGTGGGTGGGTGGGTGTCAATTTAGCACTGGAGGGCCCAGCGCATTTTTATCATTTTGCATGTCTTTGCTCTTGCAACGGAATGGGTAGACGGAAAGCAAGGCCAAGGAGGTGCAGGCTCTGTATCGCAAGGTGCAAGAGGCCCAACATCAGGCTGCCGAGCAGCAAGAGGTACGACTGTAGATAGCAACGAAGCAAATCACTCTGGCAAGCTTTGACTCAAATTTGGTGGTGGGTGACATGCCAGGACGCACGTTTGGCATTGCAGCAAGCTGCACAGCAGCGGGCCTTGCTTGTGGAGCGTGAACAGCGCCTCAAGGTACGTGTCAGTGTGAGCATTGCGCTTCGCATTGCTCTCGGATCGCGAGACACGATGTTCAAGAGGTTTGATGGTCACGAGTGGTGATGCTACCTACACACAATGTGTATTCTTGCTTCCTGCCACTGAGATTCGCGTGCGCATTGATGCAATAGGAGGCACAATCTGAGCTGCTTGGCTTGCGTCGTGACGCGATGCGTTCGCATGGTGCAGCGGAGGTCGCAACTCCACCCCCAACCGAATCCGATCGTGACGGTCCCTTCGGGTAAGACATGTTTGGGCTCTGCTCTGCTGTGAGGGTAGCGTGAATGCGCTTGGCGCAGGGATCCGCGGTGATGCAGAGTGTACCGTGAAAGTTGAAAAAGAAAAGTCAAAAAAAGGTTAAACCAAAGAAAAAAAAAAAAAAAAAAGAGAGTCAACTGAGAAAGGAGGGGTTGGGGTCGACTTGGCACCGGCGCTCGGCGACGGCTAGCTATGCTTTAAACTCGAGAACGTGTTTGCGCGCTGCCTCATTTAGACGACCAGGCGACGTGGCTGCTGTGGATGAGGCAACAGCACTAGCGGCTGCTCGCCGCCATTTGGATCGTTGGGGGACGATGATGGCAACTTAATCGAGCAAGTCAAGCCCATTGGCTACCTTGGCAAGGCTAGTGTCTGCCAGTTGACGCTGAATCCGGAGTAGCTGGGCTTGAACTTGGTCTGCCAAAGCATCGCGCGAGTAATGGCGTCGTACATGGGCTTTTGCTCTTAGACCCGTTCGGCGCGCGGCGTGAGGCTGTGCATAGACCTCCCGCATTAGTCTCTGAACGTCTGAGACGTTGATTGAGGCCCATCTATATTTGGTGTGTAACAATAAAGTCAACAGATTGAGTTGCAGTGAGAAGTAATTGATGAGTTTAAAAATCATGAACGAACAGGCTTCAGTTGGCCCTCATCGCGAGCGCGTCAAAGTGCAAACCAACAGGAACAGGAAGCGCTGATGCACCACCAACTTCTTTGGGTGGTGCTGACATTGCGCCTACTTACTGGTGTCGCCCTTCAAAATCCCAGCCTGTAATCTGAGGTTCTCGAGGGAAAGCCTTTTCGAGACCATGAACGGGAATCAGGTAGGCTGTGCTTGCAGAAGTAAACTCAGTGATGCCAGACCTGCGAATGAGGCGAGGTAGATCGAGATTTCATGAGGTGCAAGTCACGAGCAAAATGCTAACAAGGGTGGGCAAGTTGGAAAACGTTCTCAGCAGAGGCGGTCATCATGTACCAATTTGTCACGATGGTGGGTAGACCCATCGCCATGGCCTCTAAAACGGGACGACCATAGCCCTCGGCGTGGGTGGGTAGAACAAAGGCATTGGCAGTTTTGTACAGCGCTGCATAGTCTGCCGTCGCGACTGGAGGGATCCAAGTTATGGGCGGCGGGCTGCGTGGGTTGACGCGGCGCATCAACTCAAGCACATCCCGCTACGATCAACAAAAAAGAAAAATTCAAATCAGTCCCTTCAGGGCTTGCTATCCAGATTATACACATCCCACCGGTGTGCACAAACCTCGGGGCGATCTTTGTCACGGCCCGATCGGATGTACAAAGCCACATTGTCGTCATGCGAAAACTCGCGCAGGAAGGCTTCGATAAGAATGTCCCAGCCCTGAAGCGGCACAAACGAGGCTTTCCGTGAGCGCCCCCGTGGACTTGAAAACATTGTACGGGCGTGTGCCTGCGCGTGTGCGCTTGAGCCATGCACAGCACCTTCCGATCTTCCCATTTAAAGATGCTCAAAAAAGTGAAGCGGCCATCACTTTCAGGCAGCAGCTGAGGCTTGGCCCGGGTCTTGGCTGGGTCAAAGGTGTCCGTATCCACGGCCTCTGCTCTCATGGATGGCAACCGGACCAAGCATCACGTGCCATGAGCAGTGACATCGGGTTGAATTTCACAGACAGGGCGGCATGATCGGCGTCTTACCAGGCACCACCACGACTTTGTGCGCAGGCACACCCTCACGAATAAATACATTGCGTCCCCATTGCGAAGGGACCCACACCTCGTCCACGAGCTTTATGCCAGTCTAGAGAATGCAGGGTGTGCCAGACCAAAGGAAAAAACAAAACAAAACAAAACAGAGCCAAGCCTGTCAGGTTGGACCGAACAAGATGAGGGCTCACATGTTCGAGTCGGGCTGCAACAACATACAACCCAGTTTGGAGGCAAGGAGGTTGTCTCGAACATGGCTCGTCCGATTGAGTAGTGTGGGTGGTCCGCTTCATACCTAAGAGCATCGGGTACATTGTACAAGTGACAAGGCGCCGGTGTACGCGGGCGGAAGTCTCGACAAACTCGGGGCACGTCCTATGGAGCGCAAATGGAGATGTTGCACCACCACGCACCGCTGAAGGTCGTCGTGGTAAGTGGCGGGATCATACTGCGTGATAAAGATGGTGATGCGCTCCTCTGGCAGATTCCGCATCGTGCGTTGCACGCGGGCACCATGATGGTCCAAATAGCTTTGCTACGGGTGCGTATAGTGATCACAACATGAGCGCGAGATCAGAACGAGCAATCAGGGTTCAGGTTGAGGTGGATTGGTGCGAGCGGCTGTCTACCCGAAGGGCTTCCAGCATGGCTTGATCACGTTTGGGCAGATCGTGGACAAATTCGGCCGTGTAGCCACCTAGACATACGGACACCAGCGCTGCCGTCAGCCTTATTCCAGCAAAGAGCTGAACCCTTTGAACCGAGCCATGACGCCGTGCTTTTGACTAACCGGTAAGACCAAGTAAAGGGATGCGCTTGGCCAGTGGCACAAGAAAGTCAACGGCCTCAGAGGCGATGCCTGTCCATGACTGCAGGAGTTTCCGTCAGCAGCGAGTGCAGATGCCGGACATTCCATCATGCTCACAAGTCACAGTGTATCGCTCCGCTCAGAGTCTGAGTGTCGCATCTGGGATTAAGTTAATACCACGTGATTGCGATAGCCACGTACATGCACCGGGGCATTCCATATAATGCGCGCCTGAATCGGGTAAGTATTGTTGGCATGGCAAGCCAGGCGACATGAACCATCTGTAAATGTGACATGATGATGTCGAATGATCATTTGGTCGAGCGTCGGTGAGAGCCGCCACCATGTTGTGTTTTCATGCACTCCCAGGCTGCGGAACGGGCTGGGCGGACAACGAACTGCTGGTTCGGGCCAAGGATCCGTCAAGGCAAACGAGTTCTTGAGGTGTACAGGTGGGTTTGATCTTGGCCATTGGCTCTTGCCGCGCTGCATGCTGGACAACGGGCCCGTTGCTGGAGGTCATGCCGTAGAGCTGCTCACACGGGTATTGTCAGGTGAAAGCGTGCTGGCAAGTTCAGGCAGGTCGTTGCAAGCAACAAACTTTGAACACTCACCACAAACGTAACGAGGCAGCAGGAGACAAGAGCGCCAGCCAACACAACCCAGGGCTGGCGCCACCCAGCACGGGATCGGCCCATCCTGCTGTTATCTGCTTGTCTGCGGCCCCCACATCCCCTACAGCGCGCCGCCGTTCGGGTGCCAAAACAGACACAAGAAGAGTCGAGAGAACGAAAAAAAAACCAAATTGGCGAAAGAAGTGATGGTGCTGGAAAAAGAGAGCAGAAATGTGTACATGCATGCATGATGAGGCGGTGCGGACACTGCTCACAGGCAGGGTGATTGATGGGGTACCATTTGACTTTGGACCGCCGCTCTAGCTCGCAGGATTCTGAGTGGGCCGTGAGACAAGTGTGTGAGCGGGTGCATGCTTGCCACGAGCATAGTAATAGTCATGGCGGACCAAGATCAACGGCAGGTGGCTGCCATTCTACCGGCCTCGGGCACGGGAAGTCGCACGGGTGCGAGCACGGCCAAGCAGGTTTGTCGTCACATCGTGCTGCGCGTGTCTTGCAGAAGGGACCTGCAGCTGTAGCTGCTGGGCAGGGGCGAAGAATCTGCATGCAGACGGTCTGACAGGCCCTTTGCCCATCTTGTATGTTAGTTTTGGATGATTGAAGGACGACCACTCCTATACTACACGCTACGAACAATGGAGAGCGTCGCATGGCTGCACGATGTCATTGTGCCAGTCAGTCAGGACATGATGGCTGATATGCGTGTCTGGCTTCAGACCTGGGGATTTGTCAAAACCCGACTCGTCGTCGGTGGTGATACTAGACATCGGTACGTGTGCTGATGTGCTGTGTGATCGCGCTCTTCTGGCAGCTGTGATGCTCATCCCACGCATTTCAAACGGGGTTCGTGCTGGCATGTCATGGGATTGCACCGAGCAGCTCCATTGCCAACGGTCTCAAAGCACTGAGGCCGACCACGACACTGGTCCTGGTGCATGACATGGTCCGGCCCTTTGTTCTGCCGTCAGATCTTGAAGCCGTTGTTGAAGCAGCAGCCGAATATGGAGCAGGTCAGCTGGGAGCAGTGGGCCCAGTCTATCCATTCAAGCATCATCCTCGATATGCTTTTGCTCTGGCTCCAGCCGGTGCCACGTCCATTTCTGTTGCATACCTTTTTGCCGTGCACTCATCGCGCTCTCTTGTAAAATCTTGCAAACCAACCACAGCCGGCTGCACACTTCCTCTCGTGTCTACTGTCGTCAAGCCCTCTGCGGATGGCTTTCTGGATCACGTGCTCACCAGGTCGGAGTATCTTGCAAGTCAAACGCCCCAGGTAAGCCATCTCGACCTTCTGTACAGCGCCCGCTGGCGTAGCCACAGCCGCGTAGTCTTGGCAGCCCTGTTTGCGCTTGGTATTTCTGAAGGCCAGTGACCATTGCCTTGACCTTCAACTTCCTCGGCTTTCTCACGGTGACGCCCACAATGTCTTCCACACACAACACGGACCAAAGGCCTTTCAGCGCTCGATTTTGGAGGCGGCTTATGCCAGCTGCTCGGCAGAGGATTTCGATCATGGTACGGAGGTTTTGCAGCTTGCGCAGCGGTATGCTGGGTGCAGTGCGAAGCTAGTTGATGTGCGTCCCAACGTCTGGAAGGTACGGTGATCGGGCGCGGTCTTGCAGGGCAAACATGTTTTCATTTTTGATTTGTGTGGGTGTGCGTTTTTGCCCATCACCACCAATTGATGAGCCTGTTTGCATGCTGCAACGGCCCTTGATTGGACACATGCAATGTTTCACCGGTTGCGCAGGTGACTTACAAGCACGATCTCTATGCGGCCGAAGCCATGATCAAGGAAGGGCAGCGAAAGGTATGTGGCCAACCCGCACCTTCATCTGCTTCCCCCCCGCCCTTTTTTTGTTTTTTGGACAGACATCCTTGCCCAGATCCGGCGGAGAATTCTGACTTGCAGCGTCTTTGTGGCCATGTCAAATCCAGAACGCGCTGGTGGTTGGTGCCTCGCGAGGGATTGGTTTGGCGGTGGCAAAGCAGTTGCGGGATCGAGGCTACGAGGTCAGAACCGGCCAGCTCTGTTAAACGGCTATGGCAAGCTTGATACTCCTCGATGACAACGCAAGCGGTGATTCTGTTCATCCTGTTTTAAAACCTGGGTGTTTTTTTTGTCATCAAGGTGTTTGCTTGCGCGCGGGGCGCTGCCGAGCTGCGTGCAGCCTGTGCTGCGATCGGCGCGACGCCGGTGCCTGGCGATGCCTCCACTTCAGCCACTCTTCAGCTGGTCTACGATCAGGTGCTTGCCCGCTTCTGCTTCAAGACGTTGGTGACAGGCTGTGCGTTGGGCGTCGGTGGCTAAACAGGCTCATGAGCCGCTATCGCTGGGCTGGGTGCATCACCAAACAGGTGCTTGCAAAAGCATCACGCATCGACGTGGTCATCAATTCGGCAGGCTTTGTGGCACTGTCTTCTCTTGCCGATACGGTCTGGTGATTCGTTTTTATACAAACGTGGAGGCCGCGTAGCCTGGCTAACTTTTCCACACCCTCACCGGTGGTGGGCCGATCCTCTGGGGACACAGGACGATGAAACGTGGAACCGCATGCTGCACGGCAACTTGTCGAGTGTGTTCTTCTCAAGCCGTGCTGCTTTTCGAGGTGTGTACTCATGTGCATGCATCAGGGCGGGTGTTCAGACTTTCTTGGGTTCTGACTCGGCTCGCTGCCTTGCTTCACCCTCCAGTCATGTCGGAACAGGCAGGTGGTGGTGTCATTATCAATCTGGGGTCGAGCTCTGCCGTGGGTGGTCGACTGGATCAGGGGGCGTATGCAGCAGCGAAAGCAGGTGTGCACTGTCTGACTGAAACATTGGCATTGGAGGGCCGGATGAGCAACATTCTCTGCTATTGCGTGGTACCCCGCCGCACGTATACGGATATGCGGACATCCATGTTTCCTTACGAGGTGGGTCACCAAAGTGGAAACTCTGGATGGACAAGGGCTTTTGAATGCTTGATCATGCGGCATCATCTTTACAAAAGCAGCTACGCAGGGCTCATGTGCGCGGCCCATTCTTCTTGCCCTCGCCCGCCCTCAGGCCCGTGCTGACTGCCTGTCACCCGAGGCGGTGGCCGAGCTCATTGTCAGCCTCGTGCGTTACCCAAACCCATTGCTTTCTGGTCAAGCCTTTTTTGCCAAATAAGAAGCCGTGCCAAGCAAATCTGGCCGTTTCTGTCCCGGTCTGAGCCCCGTTGCGGCACACGCTGCGGCCGACCGCCAGAGCCGACCAAAAGATGCTGGCTTGCATCCACTATAATAGCATTTTTGAATCTTGGCGCGAAAAGCCTGTTTCCTTCTTTTTGTTTTTCTCTGTTTTTGCTACAAACGCGTCTGACTTTCATTTGATGGGTTCTCCTTTGTGTTGTTATTTTGTGATAACCGGACCAAAGAGAAAGACGCAACTGCAAGCCAATCGCGCATACCATTAAAAGCAACTGCCTCACAGCTTGACGCATCACTGAAAAACAAGTTTTTGGCGGCGGCCATTGTGCTGGCGCAGCTGATCGGCCCGTGCGCTGGGGGGTACCTACACGGGTGTTGCCGTGTTGCCGGTCGATCCAGCGACGGTACTGTGAGCCAGACGCGAGCTATTTGCGTCTTTGCTTCTTGACGTGGAAACATTGAGGTTTCCAAACGTCTTGTGACCTGGTCAACGGCAGGGCTTCCTCGCTGGTCGTTCCAGCCGCGTGCGCGCCCAACGCTTGCACGGTGAGAATGTGCGCACGACGGCTCTGCCACTAGATACTAGAACCCCTGATAACTCATCTACTTTTTTTTTTTGTTTTTTAAGATTTTTTTTTTTTTTTTTCCAGCAGACTACCTTTGCCAGTTTGTTGCCTATTGTGTGTCGCGGTTCTCCGCACCACTCACCATGTCTGCGGATACCACACCCGAGCAGTACCAGTACAAGGCACCCTGGCCCATCTATAGCTCTGCTTGGTCGCAGAAAAAGAACAAACACTACCGACTTGCCATCGGCTCTTTTGTCGAAGATTACTGCAACAAGGTGCGCTCGATTCACAACCCGGTATCGGGTTTAGCGACATTCATCCCGTGCGGCCTGAACGGAAGCCGCACGGGGACAAAATTCTTATCGGGCGTTGTCTCACGGTATTCTAAACACTGTTTGAGCAGATTCAAATTGTCACGCGTCATCCAGACTCCTCCACCATCCAAGTGCACAGTACCGTCGATCATCCTTATCCAGCGACCAAAATCGCATGGCTCCCTGACCCTGATGACACTCGTCCTGATCTCTTGGCGACCACGGGCGACTACCTACGCATTTGGCGCGTCGAGGAAAACTTGACTAGCATGGAATGCCTTCTGAACAATGTATGTGGTGGTGCCGCTTTCCTTTTTGCTTGTTTTTTTCCCCCTTGCGACAAGCGGCTCGGGCTCATTTTTCGGCGGAAACGGGCGCAGAACAAAACTTCAGAATTTTGTGCACCGCTCACGTCCTTTGACTGGAGCACGGTGGACCCAAACCGTATCGTGACCTCTTCCATCGACACTACCTGCACGGTTTGGGACATCCGCGCCGAGAAGGATGTTGGCCGCGCCAGTGGCGATGCAACCACTCAACTCATTGCCCACGACCAAGAAGTCTACGACGTGGCTTTTAGTAGCCAGAATCGGGAGGTCTTTTCAACCGTGGGTGCCGATGGGTCGGTGCGCCTCTTTGACTTGCGCAGTTTGGATCATTCCACCATTATCTATGAAGATCCGCAGCAAACGGCCCTTTTGCGGCTTGGTTGGAACAAACAAGATGCAAACTTTCTCACTGTAAGTCCTTCGTTGTCAGCCCCGCAGTGCCGGGTACTCTGATCAAAAAGTTGCTGCACGCCTCATGGGGCCACCGGAAACCGTTGGGTTGAAAGTTGAGCGTGTCACGCGAACTCATCCTCCCTGTTTCCCCACCTCCCGTGCAACTCAGGTGTTAAAGATGGATTCGCGTGAGGTTGTGCTGGTGGACATTCGCATGCCTTGCGTGGCGACGGCCACGCTCTCATGTCATACCGCAGCCATCAACGGCATGTCGTGGGCGCCACATTCAGCCTGTCACATCTGTACGGCTGGGGATGACAACAAGGCCATCATCTGGGACATTGGAGGTATTCCTCGCAAGGATCCCGATCCCATCCTGGCCTATGACGCCGATGGCAACATCAACAATGTGCAATGGTGCGAGTCCTTTCCTGAGTGGATTGCCATTAATCACGACAACGTGTTGGAGCTGCTCCGCGTTTGAGTGCATGAACGTCGAGGAACGCACGCCGGTGCGGTGTGCTTCCTCGGGGTCCGAATCGTCGGCTCGATGGTTGGCCGATGGGTTCGTCGGGCTGTGTGAATGTTTGAGTGTTGTGTGTGTCCAGATACTGCTCATTAAAAGTTTGGCAGTTGGCTTGGGCGGCCAATATACTTGTGTGATGTTGGCAGCCTTTCGTCGCTCATTGGGCGGCTGCTCCGTTGCCATGTGGCTCGCCGTGGTTCTTTCTGTTAGCATGTTTCTGTCCGCCCTGGTAGCCATAATTGACGATCTGTCACCTAGAAAATGGTGCACACTGCGCATACAAGATGGGTGCTGGAACCAACATTTGGCCACGGAAGCTCTGTATCGCCAGATGGCCATGACGTCAAGTAGACTCCGTTGCGCGAGAAAAATTTGTTGGTTTTTATTCGATTGTTTCATTCATCTTTATTGACAATCAACTGTGGCGCGCGCAAACTCTGCGCTAACTTGGCGAGTAACTGACACGCCACGGAACTCAGAACTGATATTGCTGTCGCATCAAGTGTTCATAATCGGAAGCATGTGTCTGGAAGCTGTTTGACTTGATCTTGTGCAAATGCACACATGCCTGTCCTTCATGCGCAGAGGACGGTAACGGGCACCTTGCGAGGCTCTGTGCTGGGCTCTTGGTTTTGCTGCTCTGCCATCTCCACGTCCAGCTGGGCAGCGGAGAGCGGGGTGTCCTTGGGTGCCTCCGGAAACCAGTGCTGTGTGCGATTGCATAGCCAGACGAGGGAAAGCATGATGGGAACCTCTTCCAAGACACCAACGACTGTGGCCAAAGTGGCACCCGAGTCGGCGCCCTCAAGAGAGATGGCAAGCGCGACGGCCAGCTCAAAGAAGTTTGACGTTGCAATGAGGGCCCCCGGTGCTGCATAACAAAAGGGCACACGAAGGTACCACATCACGCTGTACGCCAACCCAAAGATGAAATAGGTTTGAATGGTCAATGGAACGGCGATGAGCAGGACGTGGACCGGTTGGTCCACGATGGCTTGCCCCTGAAAGATAAAAATGAGGACGAGAACCGCGATAAGGGCAATCATGGTAAACGGCTTGAGAACGCGCTCGATCCTCTGCAGCAAGGCATCACCACCATGCCGGCGAGCATGAGCTCGCGTACCCAGGGCCGCCAAACCCGGGACACACATGAAAAGTGCCAAGGACAGGAAAGCGGTCCCCCAAGGGAGGGGGATGCTGCTGGCTTGCAGGAGGAGCATCATGGTCGGGATGTACAGAATAAAAATGAGAATGTCGTTCACGGCAACTTGCACCAGCGTGTAGGCCGCGTCGCCGCTCACGAGGGCTGACCAGACAAAAACCATGGCGGTGCACGGGGATCCCCCGAGAATGACGGCGCCGGTGACGTATTCCTCCTGGAGTTGATCGCTAATCACGTCTTCAAAAGCCACGTCAATGAATAGCTTGGCCAGGCCGTACATGCAGAACGGCTGAATCAGATAGTTGATGCCGGTGGTGACGAGGATGGGCTTCAGGTTGTACCGCACGCGCTGGAGGGCAGTCAAGTCAATTTGCAGCAGCATGGGATAGACCATAATCCAGATGAAGATGGCAATGGGGATGGAGATTTGGGCAACGGTTGCTGACTCCAACGCATCGGGAATGGCTGGCACGTAGTAGCCAACGAGCACACCCACAGCCATGGCCAGAAGCACCCACACGGTGAGAAAGCGTGCAAACGTGTCGATGGCGGCTGGCGGGGCTGATCCCGTCTCGCTGGAGCCAGCTTCGGCTGAGACGGCCGGCATCGCCGCTGAAGATGGTTGGCTCACATCGGTCTCAGACAATGCGTCGTACGCTGCTGGCATTTTGGTGACCATTGCGCCAGTCACTGAAGCCGAACACTCGGCGATAGCCCGCAGAGACAGCGCGGGCCGCCGCCAGATTTCGCATTAGGTCCAAGGCGACACGGCAAGAGTCAAGAGCAAAGTGACATGACATGACATGACATGTGACATGATGACGACAAATTGTCACACAAATGTCCAAATGAATGCGACCCAAACCAATCGACAGTCGACTGTTATTAATCTTTCTCTTGTGCGACCGACACGCGACGGACCCTTGGTCAGGCAGCGCATGACAGAAGCTGTTAGCTCACTTTTGTTTGGTTTGTGCTTGTCGATGAACGTCTAAAGTTGGTTGGATCCAAGGGTTAAGACAATCGTACAATTCGCTGCTGGCGCATCGGCGCGACACAGCGGGTCGCAAACAAGGTCACAGTCTTTTCATGTCGCACATGACACACGACACAGACACAAGACACAGACAAGCAAACGGAGGAGAAAATTCTTCGCAACGAGAAACAACTTAGGCGACCGTCAAGCGCGAGGAAATGTCAGCCATGGTCCAGAGGACCACCTTGCCGTCCAGACCCACGGTGGCAAACTTGGCCACGTTGCCCACCTGGCCCTCTACAATGGAGAGCTCAAGAATGGCGTTTTGATGGGCTGACTTGACCGAAGTCTGCAGAGCATCACTGGAGTCGGTGCCACGCTTGTCCAGGTTGCGGAACTTGTCCAGGGCGCTGAACTTGCTGGCCGCCGCCTTTTCCTCACGTGCGTCAGCATCGCCGACAAAGGAGAGCTTGCCACCGGCAAAGGTAAAGAGCATGGGCGTGTAGTCATGACCAGCGGCAATGAAGCTCTGACCGGTGACCCACAGTACGGTGCGGAAGGGCAGCTGGCGGGTGATCAGGCGAGAGACCTGGCAGCTGTTGTTGCCATCGGCGACGTAGACGCTCGAGTCGTGACCAACGTAGGCCAACAGGTTGCCGTCGCCGCTAAAGGCAACGTCGTGAATCCAGCCGCCACCCACGGGGCCGGTGCCAAACTCTTGGACCAGCTCACCAAACTTGGTCTGCGCGCCCCAGCAGGTGGGGGCGGGCTTCTTATCCACGCCCTTGATGGCAGCGCAAAATACGCGGCACTTAAAATCACTGCTGCCCACGGCCAGGAGGCAGTTGTTGGGATGCCAGTCGAGGCTCAGAATCGTGGAGCGAATGGGCTTCTTGATGTGCTTGGACACCCACCAGTCGTTGTCCTCCTCAAAATGACAGACGGAAACAAGACGGGCGCCGCTGCCAACGGCAAACTTGTCCTCGTTTGGGGACCACTTGACACAGGTGGCTGCGCGGTTGATGCGGAGAATGACCAGCGTGGGCTTCCACTCGGCACCGTCAAACTCCCACACGTAGGCGTTACGATCCTGAGCACAAGTCACAAGCTTGTTGCTATTGGGAGCCCAGTCAATGCTGGTCACGTTCTGCGTGTGCTCCTGCAGCACATGCGCCTTCGTAAAGGTCTTGCCATCAAACTTGAAGATGATAACATCAGTCGAGTTGGGCGAGATCGCCAGTTCTACAAAACACACCAGTGCGCGGCAGAGCATCAGGTTAGAGTGAAACAAAACATGTTTTGCGTGCATCGCCCATTTTCTCCGCACCCCAACTCTAAGCTGTTGCCTCATAAACCTACGGGTGCGATCCTTGTTCCAAGCATGGCAGGAGACAGGTGCCGTGGGGTTGGAAACGAGCTGCGCGGGCAAAAAAACAAACAAACCAGAAAGGGCAGGAAAGCCCATCAAATGGCAGAGTGAGCGAGACAGCTGGCAGCAAGGCCCCGACGCACAATCGTGCTCACTGGATAACATCAACAAGCTTCATCGTTTCTCCAACGTCCAGCCCCGATCACCCACCCACCTGGTGTTGCGACGGCATTGCGGCGGACTCTGGGCAGTCAACACCACAACTGGCAATGGGCGAATGCGGGAAGGGCGCGAGCTGGGGCGGGGGCGTCAGGCGATGCGACAGTGAGCAGCGATGGGGATGCTGCCCTTTTTTTCTTTTTTCCTTGCGAGACGATGAAGAGAACTGGCGCCTACTTGGCTCTGTTCGGATGTTTGAATAGCTCAACCCCTGTTTTTACCGACAATATGATTACCTAAAAATTCTTGGGAAAATGTCAGCATTATTCCGAGTCAATTACAAAGGGGGCCTGAACGAGCGTGCCCGTAACACAAACCAACTATCAGCTGCGCAACGGGTGAAGACATACATAAGACTTTTACGAACAGAAAGTGTATGTAAAGCAAGCAAAGCCCTCCTTGGGATTGGCAATTAGATGGTGGGAAGCAGCACGGTATTGCTCGTTTCTGCACAATAGAAGACGACAAGCGGCACGACTGCGCGCTTGGCAGCGGCAGCGCGCAGGATGCGGAGGACTGCCTGTTGTAGTGACTCAAACACTTCCTTGGACCGCGAGTGGTTGAAGGGGCCCTCTGCGTGAAGCTCACCACCCATGATGGAACACCGCTGTAGCACGTCGTCGAAGATCTTGCCCGGCACCTCGAGCACCAGGATCAAGTGCTGCGCACTGCTTTCCCCGAGCTGCTCGAGAAAGGTGAGACAGGACCGCTGCGCGTTGCTGGCCAGCCGCTTGCGTGCAGCCGCCGACATCTTTTGGCTGCCGGTAGGCACCACCTCAATTTGAACTGCGGCCGAGGCGGGTGCGGCCCCGTTGTTGTTGCTCGCGGCACCTGCACTTGTCAACCCCGGGGCAGTGCCTCCCATGACTGGATCCCCAGCGTAGTGCATTGTCAGCCCTGCCAGAGCCTCTTTCCACGTTTGTTCTACCGTAGTGCCGCTCACGTGGTGCACCATGACCGTGGGGTTCTTGGACGAGTCCTTGACCACGACTGTGTGCACGGCTGTCGCTTCCGAGCTGACCTCTGGACCCTCACCATCGGGATCCGGCACCGTTACTGTGCATGGCACGCCCCGTTGCCACAGCTGTCCAGCCAGATTCCATAGGACATGCTTGTGGCCGCGGAAGGTATCAGCAATCCGCAGATGAACATCCGCCACATGGCCACTGGTTGTGGGCTCTTGTTCGCTCAAAATGCGCTCCAAGGGCGACAGCGCTAGATCCAGCCCCACGGCAAAGGGCAGCTCATTGGCCTTGTGCCCCAGCGCCATGCCGGGCAAGAGGTCCGAGTAATCTTGACCCATGCCCACCACAACATCCGTTGTCTCACTTGGCCTTAAAACTACACGCATCTGAAAGCCTTCGCACCCGTCTTGGTCGGACGTGAGCAAGGGGTCAAGTACAAACGCGCTCTGACATCCCATGGCGTTTAGCGAAGCTTCGACAAGGCTCAGCAGTTCAAAGGCCGCCCCAGCGGCACCACTTGTCGTGTCAATCACTGGCATGAATAGATCCCGAAGCGCGCTCACAGAGGTAGTCACGCTTGCCAGGCTCTGCAACTGCTCAATGACATCTTTTTGCACCCGGGCCTGCGCGAGGGCAGCCTTGGCTGCTTTGAAGCGGGTGCGGGGTGAGCCGTGTCGCATGCCCAGTGACTTGTGCACACTGCGCATCATGCGTTGGGCCTGCACAGGTGACAAACCCTTGCGCCGCCCAAACTCGGCTAGAAGTGCGCCATGGCCCAAAAGCAGGCGCACCGGTAGGCGCCGAGGCATCTGGTCAAAAACTCGCGCACACACAACAGCTAGCTCCACTGCAAGCGCACGTTGCTGAGGGCCCACCAGGTCGATGCTGCACACACGCAGGCGCTCGGGATGATGCGTCGTCTCGTTGGTCGGCAGTCCGAGGTAATAGGTATCAAAGTCCATGCGTCGCACGTGCGTCATCTTGCTGCGAGCAACAAAGCGCGCCATACGCTCCCGATGCGATGTGGGCAGATAGACGACAGTGCCAGCGGCATCCAGCAGCAGATTGGCCGTTTCTGATGGTTTCACTAGGCTTGTCTTGGGGTTGAGCAGGGGAAGGGGAAAGGGCCGCAGCTGGTGCAGGCGTGCTGTGCTGAGCAAGTGGTGGCGGAGCCGAGCACGGGCCGCTTCCAACTGAGCAGTGGGGACGTCGTGTGTCAGATAGGTGAAATCCACATCCGGACCCTCCTGGGCATTGAAGAGCGTGCGAAGAATCTCCTTGTAGGCAGGCGAGCCCTTCATGGAGGCCGCATTACGCGCCTCACGAATAAATTCGTCCTCAGCCTTGGCGGGCAGATCTGATGACAAGAGGAGAGCCTGCGCCGTCGGTCGCTTGGCAGGGTCATGGGCCAGCAAGTCTTGTACAATCTTTTTGGGCCCTTTGTACGCCTCACTGTCAAAGTCTTGGGGAAAGGCGAGCGACTCTCGAAGTGCCGGAATGGCCACGTAGCGTTCATGCATACTGCCAAACGCATAGCACATTTCAAAAAGGGTGACGCCCAGGCTGTACATGTCCGCCTTGTCGTCATAGCGCGAGCCCGCATCCACCTCAGGAGCGACATAGAGGCTTGTGCCCACGGCAGAAGTCAGTTCAGGCTTATGACCATGCGCCGCTGCAGGGGGGAGGCTGCCCATCGAATTTGGCTTGCTAGAAAGCGACCCTTGTCCGTGAGGTGTCGAGGCCGAGCCAGCGGTAGATGCCACAGCCGCCCCGACAGCGGTGGAAAGACCAAAATCTGCCAGCTTGACCTGTAAGTCCTTGTCCAGGAGAATGTTTTCTGGCTTGAGATCGCGATGTATAATGCCGTTTTGATGAATATAGGCCAGGGCGTCCAGGATCTCACGCAGAATGCGCCATATCATTTGGATGCGAAGACTACCATCACGAATTAGGTGGCGCAGCGAGGCACGGGGGCAGTACTCCATCTGAATGTAGAGTACGTGATCGCCAGTCTGTTTGTCATCGTCATCGTCATCGTCATCGTCATCGACATCGTCATCGTCATCGTCATCTTCCACCTCGCCCTCAGACCCGTCGCCGGGTGTGTTCTGCTCGATACTTGTCTCGAGACTT
Source organism: Monosiga brevicollis MX1 (assembly GCF_000002865.3). Taxonomy (NCBI): domain Eukaryota; class Choanoflagellata; order Craspedida; family Salpingoecidae; genus Monosiga; species Monosiga brevicollis. The sequence continues at coordinate 1,964,902 of NW_001865040.1, read as the reverse complement.
TTGGAGCCACCGGCTCCACTGCTGGCAAACTCAATGGCGCTGCTGGAATCACCTGAGCTGCGACGGACTTCAGACCATTCGTCATCCTCGTCCGAGGATGTTTCGTCTGAAGAAGAGCTTTCGCCGCCCCGGAAAAAGAAGCGACCATGCGGCTGGCTACGCGAACGAGTCTTCTCGTCAGCAAATACCACCGAAGGTGATTTGATGTCCATGATCTGTTGACTCAAGACCTCGGTACTTGCATCTGTGGTGGACTGGTTGTTTTGGCTTTGTCGTGTTTTCTTCGTTTCGTGCTCTGTCCAGGCTTGATAGTATCGTACGATGTGCGGGTGGTTGAGACTGCCTAACAGGGTCACTTCACGCACCACCTTGGCACTGTAAGACGGGAACGAAACGTCAAAAGGAATGATCTTGATGGCATACGTTGATCCATCAAGGCGATTGCGCGCCTTGACGACCTACAAGGGCCAGCCAGACCACAAAAGAAAAAAAAAAAAAGTGAGAGTTAGAACTCGCAAATAAACGTATAGGCACAGGCACAGGCACGGGCACAGATAGGAAAGGGGGGGGGGGAGGCAATAGGCAGTGAGACAAACAAGTCAGTGGGCACGTACCGAACCAAATCCGCCCTCACCCAGCATCTCAATTTCCTCAAAATCAGAGCGATACCTGAGTCGACAGCATATCAAAAGTGAGGTGAGTTGCACAATGAAAGCAGTGCCTGAAACCACACTGGGAAAACAAAGAGGTGACACGGCACCGACCGTGAATTGGGATTGAAAGCTTTGCTTTGGGTTGCGGGTGCCTCCAGAGCAGCCAAGTGCCGAGAAAATTCAGCCTTATCGTCAATGAACTGCAGTGCCATCATCTCGTCCTCGGAACGAGCTGATAACACCCCGCAGCAAAAGGTGCCCAAACGCGAGTTGAGAACGTGCTGAGGTAAGATGGGGAGCTTCGTCTTGCTGTCCAGCTCGAGGCGGCAGACAGATGAGGTCCCCAAAAGACATTCAAGCAGGGTCATGGCAAACGTTTTCCAAGCATCTTTTGCGGTCCACTGGGAGGACTGCTGGGAACGACCTTGCATCATATCTCGAATGGTGTTGAGAGTGCCCGTGTGGGTCCAGAAGAAGGTGCCATTTTCTTGCATACCCACGCCGGATGCGGAGGTATCTGAGGGTAGAATGCCATGATCACGCATGTACTTGAGTGCTGCGCCCAAAGTCCGCGCCATGACTTCAACCTTGGCGACAGGCAGCGTCTTATGGGTTTCCAAGATGGCCGGGAGTGGCGTAGAAGGGGAGAAAGGGTAGACCATGCGAAAGCGAGCTTCTGATTCTGTTGATAGATCATACAATGACAAGGGCATGGTCAACGACAGCATCCTGATGATCCTCAACGCAGGTAGACGCGAATATGTAAACACACGCAAAGCGATGCAGGCAAAAAAGCCCTGAAAAATAACGGGAGTGTCTCTCTCAACCTCAAATAGAATAAAATTAACATTTCAAAAAAAAAAAAAATGGAGAAAGCACATGTCTGCCTTTGATCATGGAACAGCTCCCTCTCATCAGACCGCACCTTCAAAGGCAAACCCGCAACCCAGTAGTCGTCGAATATTGGGGTGGTGAAGAGTCATAATCGTCTCGCACACTTGCATAACCTTTTTGAGAGCCTCCTCTACCTTTGGGCTATGGACATGTGAAAGCAGACCAGAACCCATCCCGTGAGAGTTGAACTTACTTGTCAAGCATGGGTAGGTTGAACGACGCCACAACGAACGCACCGAGTCAAAGCCGGACTTGTTTTAATCGCAAAGACCTTGTAGTGCGGGAGGAATGTCAGGACACAGTGAGCTTGGCCGTGCCTCGTGTTCGTGCTCGACAGTGCAGTAAGAAACTACAAAGGAATCAGACCAAAGAAGGGGGTCTTGAAGGCTTGGCCGTACCTCGACCACAGAAACACTTTTGTTGTGCAGGGCCAAATGCACTGCTTGGCCGAAGTGGCCTTCCTCCACGAGTTGGGCCAGCGCGATCTTGTTGACATCGGCGGTTGACAGCGCTAAGCCATTCATGAAATAGAAGTTTGGAGAGTCGCAGTGAGACCAGAGCAACATGTTACGATTGGCGATTGCATATTCACGGCATACCTTGGGTGGTGCTTCGCTCTTTTGAGCCGCTGTTCATGCGTTTGCGAGCTTGCGCCAGGCGCTTGTTGCTGGCTTTCATCTAAGTGTACCGAGCCAAAGTTTGCGGGTCGGGTCTGAGCAACTTCGAGAGTATCATTGGGGACTTGGAAAAGGGCGCGTCAGGACAACGGGGTGGCGGTCAGTCATACCTTTTGTTGCATTTCCTCAGCCAACTTTTCGGCCTCGGCCTGCTCGGCCTGTTCCCGCTCACGCAGGCGTTCCTAAAGTAGACACGAGTTTGAAAGAGGTGATGAGGGTGAGTGAGATCAAGAGCTCTGGGAGGATTTGGTCTGGCGTGCAAGCACCAGTCCCTTGGCTGCCTCGGGGTCTCCCTTGGAGCCAGGCAAATTCACGCACCTGACGCTCTTGCGCTTCTTGAAGCTGACGCGCCACCATCTCTTCGTGAAAAGAGGGATCCGGAGCGACGTTGTACTCTGTCAAAGCTTGCTGGAGCTCGCTATACAAGGGATATATGGCTTCTTCGGCTTCAGCTGCCTGCTCGCGAGCCACTGTGCGGCCAAGATTCACCAGCTTCTTGACCGCATCAGCTGCAAGGCCCGTCTGGACGTGGGATACAGTGACCGTGAGATAAACGCAATGCACTTTCTTGCCCATCTGCTGGCACGGAACTGGGCCATCTCTCTGCACGGGCAGGCTTTGTGCAGCAAGTTGGTGCGACAGTTGTTGGCCGTACCGTCTTGAGGACTTTGAAGTTGAGTGCTATCTTGTGGGGGTAATCGGGGGGCAATTCGACCTGAAGCGTTAGACTCGCGTGGTGGGGCATCTCTGCCGGTACAACGTCCAGCTGCAAGGCCAACCAGTGTCAGCACGCGGAGCAGCAAATCATCGCGGACCAAGTAGAGGCGGCAAAGGGCGTGATGGTTGCGTGCTCACCTCGAGCAAGGTTGCGACACGATTCCAGACTGTGCGCGGGGTGGGCTGAACGCGGCAGCATTCTTCACCGACGATGGCCTTGAGGTTCTCAATCTCACGCTGTTTCCGGCGATCCGGATCATCGGAGCTGGTGGCTGCCATTCTCGACTGGTCACCCCCTCGACAGCGATGGAAGGCTATATCAGATTCTTTAGGATCAAGATGACCTGTAACTTGGAGCGTCACAGTCGGTGCTGAAGCAGCCGAGGCCTTGCCACACCGGGACAAAAAGTGAAATCTCCAACCCTATCCGCGATTCATATTTTTTTCCAGTGGCCGTATCGCCTGTTGGTTCTGGTCCCACTGCCACGGACGGACCGGACTGATGCTGATGCTGATGCTGCTGCTGCTGCTGCTGATGATGCTGACGATGATCCGGTGGAGGTGCAGAACGGGAAAATGGCAGCATCGATCCAAATGTCAGAACAAAAGCCACAGCGTACACACACCATTTCTTTTGTTTCTTCGCTTTGTAACGCTCTCTGACTTTGTCTTGGCTCTTCCAATGTCTCTCTGAAAGCATATCTTTTCTCTGTTGCCCACTGTCTTGTCGCTTATTCTCTCTGCTTCCACATCTTTCGACACCCAGTGTCTCTGACGAGATTCTCCATCTCTGCCTCTTGATGCGCTGACACTGTGTGCCTCTAACCGCTTCGTTGTGACCACGTTGAAGACTTTTCTGCTTCTGCTTCTGCTTCTGCTTTTTGTGCCTTTGGTGCTGTTTCTTCTTGTCGACTCAGGCGTCTTGGCTCTCGGTGTTGGTCCACAGCGCGACGCGACGACGGAGGATAACAGGACTGTGCGTACTCATTTGGGTTCCGTTGATCGACTGGGTGCAGTGCCAATGGTGTTGCTGTCTTGCCTGACCATGAAAGGAGTAGAGGCGGCTCCCCTCCTCCTCAGTCCAGCGTTGGGGGTCTCGTGTTTCTCAGCCGTGTGGTGCTCTGTCGGCAGTGTGCCAGGCGTGCGCCGCACACACCCGCGGTCTTATCTCACCGTCGTATACTACTTTCGCTCTATGATACCAGAAATCTTCCTATCACAAAGCTTCAGGCTTGCCTTCACGCTTCGTACAACACATCAGCCATGGCTCAGCCAGAGCGCGGGGTCTCGTTCTCGGAGTCGTCTCGTACGTTCGCCTCCCCTCTTTCTTCCGGCTGCGCACGTCTTTGGCAAGGCGAGAACTTGACTGGTGCTTGTGGTTCTCATTCTGAATGGTTTGACGCGAATCTACCGCCACATACACCAATTCACGCATCCTGGTGCAGACCCGGACCGTGACGCACGGGTCGAGAAGATGATCGCAACAGGCAAATATGATCGTAAAGCCATTCGTGCGCGCATCGAGCTCGAGAGTTGGATGGATGAGCAGCTGAGTGAACTTTTCGGTGACGATTATGACGTCGAAATTGACCTCGACGAGGTTTGGCCCGCCCCGTCCGCACATTTGTCCTTGAGTTTGCCTGACCATTGCCCAGCCCGCCTTTCGTCTTTGGGCGTGTCCCAGCAAGCAGCTGCCTCAACCTTGCTTGTGATTTCTCACCAAACATCTCTCGTCGTGGGCATTGTCATTCATTCAAGGTTATGGAGGAAGATGAGGATGCACGCGCTGTGCTAATTGAGAACATTCTCAGCGATGCTCCCAACCCTGACAAGGTGACGCTTGATAGCGAGCTCACAGAACTTCGACTTGCATTGTCCCGCTCGTCCCGTCTCATTTGTTGGTACATACAACGCTTGTGCAACCTACCCCTTCCATCGCGCAGGTTCCTGCTTTTGCTGGTGATCTCAAGTCACGCATCGAGGCATTTCTGACTGAATATCGTACGTCAAAGAGGACTTTGACCGACGTGCAAGGCGTCGAATTGGGCTTAGTCTAACGGGTCTGCCACTCTTTGTTTCATCTTTGCGCGCGGAGTAGCTTCCTTGCAAGGCAGCAAAAGCCGTGGCCAACTACCCTTTGCGTGAGCTGTTTCAATAATCAGCCCGCCCCCCCCCCCCCCTCCAATAAATCTCTGATCGCGTCTGTCACATAGTCTGCAACGGCATTTGTGCACGGCTTCTAGCATCCTGTGTCGTTTGGTGGCATCGCCCCATGCCGAGGCCCGTTCAAAATCTTGTTTACTCTTTCACTTTTCCATCGAGTTATCCTCGGCACCTGTCGAGGGTGAACGTTTTGCCTTGTGTTTTTCTTCACGTGCCCGGTCTTTTGCACATCTCTGGCAATACCGGCGGCCAAGCCTCCCACTCAGACCTGGAATGGCACATGTCAACACTGTCCAAATGGCTGCCTGAATGTCTTGTTTGTCTGTTTTCTTTCCCGGTCGAATTGGTTTCGCTTTTTCTTTTCTTTTCTTGTATTCATGCCCGAACCAAAAAGATCGGGTCTGTCATCTCCCAATGTCGAATCGTGTGGACAATGCTCTACAGGTCAGTCGTGCGCACTTTGGTGCTTGCTTTCAAGCCAGTGCGAAACCAGTACTCGAGTTGCTTGTACGCCTCGCTATCGGCGCGATGAACGTCACCCAGGCGGGCATAAATCTAAACGAAGAGGAAAATATCATGCCTGAGGACACTTTGTCTATGCAGGGCAAAACAGCTGGACCGTGGTGGAGATGCAGCTCATTGTAAGTCTACGCACCTTGAGCGAGCCATGATTATCTGAGCCGCCTGTCATGACCAGATGATGGCGCTTGGCCAGTTCAGCAATGAGCGCATGGTTGTCAGCGTCAATCTCAGAGCTAAAGGCTTCAATGCCCCACAAGCCAGCGGCGGCCAAATCTTCAACGCTATCAAAGACACGGGCACACGTCAGCAAATAGCATGGCAGCTCGAGTAAGAGACCCGAGACACAAGTTGGCGCCACGTACCGAGGCGCAAACTTATCGGGCCACGAACTGCCCAGCGTCGGGGGGTGAGCCAGGACGGAGCGGCCCCCAGCGCTGGAAATTGCTTGAATAGCACTGAAAATGTCCATGGGACGGAAGGCAATGTTGCGGCGAGCCAAGGTGGCTGAGTGCATGAGGGCCTCGAGGCGCTCTCCCGCCTTACCCACTGCTTCGTCGTCATAAAAAATGCTGTTTGTACTCGTCTCAAGCTGGTTCGAGAAAAAAAAAGCATAGACAGACACAGACAAGACACATGGCACAGAAACATGGCACAGACACGCGAAACCAGAAGCAATGAGGAAAGATGACTGTGTCATGGAAAGAGGGGTTGCTGCACACGCATCCATGTATGACCCTGGTTATGAGTGCTTACCACAGCAAACCCGTCGCCACTGCGCGGGCCAAAAATGAGATCGTCCCGGATGCCAACCACCTCAATGAGATAGGCCCTATGAATATTGGCGGCCAGCAGAAGCGGGTTACCCGAACGACGCAACAGTATCACAAGACGCACGATGAAAAAAAAAAAAAAAAAAAAAAAAAAAAAAAAAGAGATCGATAAAACGAGCTCCTGAGTTGGGTCCATTTCGTACAGACCGGAAGTGAGGCCGGCCCAGCGAGGTGGGTTCCATCAAATTGGCATGAGTCTTGGACCATTCGGCAACAACGTCCACCTTGATTGGCCTAAAGGCGGCCTGTCGCCCTGCATCTTGATAGTAAAATCTTCTCGAACGGAGGCATCGCAAAACAAAGCGAAACGAAGCCAATAAGAGAGGTGGGTAGACGAGAGGAGTCGAGCAAGCAGAAGAGAAATGGGCTGGCCCCCAATATCACGCCATTAAAGATCCAAGAGCAAAAGACGCTCAGCACTGGACCAGGGGCCTCAAGGCCAAGAAGGGGGTGGCAGCATTTCTTATACGCACCGGCCAATCTCCGAGACAAGCATTTCGTTGAGGAAACGCACCATCTCTTGGTTTCGATTTTCACGAGAATCCTTGACCTACAGGTGGAAGGAAACACAAGGGCCCAGCCGAAAAGCAATGTCAAAGGTCGCGCAAACAGCCATGGCGGCATGAGGCGTGACGCCATTCCTCGGGATGGACAAACCTTGGCCACCTCCTGCTGAAGCGAGGTCATTGCCGGACTCAGAGCAGGGCCATCCCAAGCCGAGTCTGGAAAGTAGCCCAAGAGATGATGCTCCTTCTTCATCCATTCAACGGTAATTTCAACTCCGAAGGACACAGCCACTCCTAGAGACTGGGCCTTGGCCTAACCTCCCTCAGCCAGAATTGCACGCACGCAACCAAGTCATGGTGCACAGTTGTGGAGGTGACGACAGCGATGCCGATATGAGCATTGGGCGTCAAGATAGCCAGGGTCAAGCAGTGCCTGGCAAATCTCTGTGGTGGGTCAGTAAGACGTCCGGCGCACCTGAATTTCACGAGTCCGGGGGATATCACGAATCATGTCGTGGTCTGTAATCCATAGGGCCTTGAGGCCTTCCCTCGCGGCAATGACAAGCTGCTCCTCGGCTGTGCGGTCGCCATCAGACTCTGTCGTATGACAATGCATATCAACCTGATACAAAAGGTCAACAGGTGAGGTCAAGATGATGAGGCGTGACCTGGCCTGGTGGCGAATACAAGTCCACAAAATGGCGTGTGGAGGCGTCGGCTTGCACGCAAGCTTCGTCCACAAAAGGAGAGACCGCACGAACTGACCTCAATCTCACGGAGATTCACGGGGCCGGGCGGGCTCCCTTGTGACGCAAAAAGCAACCTAATGACATCAACCACGGTGAGCACCTGAGACCCCCGGGGCCTTAATGCGAGCTTGCACACGTTGTCTATCCCGCTCACGAGCGCCCCACACGAACCAGAAGAGAAGTGGCACGGCCACCACAACCATGATCGTCGTGGTTTGGCGATTGCTCACGCCCTGACGTTGCGAGCGCATCTCTCGCATGTTAGCAGGTCTTGATCCGTCTCGCCCAACACCAAATCCCGAAACCCGCCTTGAAACCCGCCAACGATCTGGAAATGAGCTGTCTGAATGGAAAAGTGAACGTCGATAGTTGGAGTTGATGCCAGCCAACAACACCTTTTGCGTGTGTGTGTGTGTGTGTGTGTGTGTGTGTGTGTGTGTGTGTGTGTGTGTGTGTGTGTGTGTGTGTGTGTGTGTGTGTGTGTGTGTGTGTGTGTGTGTGATTATTTGTTCCCCACGTTTTTTTTTCATTTTTATTTCAGTTTGAGCTCGAGTTGATTGGGAGCGGCAACGCTGGGGGTAGATTGAAGCCTGGGTTGGCACGATTGAGACGCATCTGGTGGACCGCCTTGGGCATAGCTCTTGAACGTGCTGTGCAACAGTGCCATGGCCGATGAAGTTTTGGCCATTGATATTCAGTTCAGCAAGCTCGTCGGTTCGATCTTCGCTCGAGCTGTGCACCATCGATCTTGCAGTCGGCCGGCACTCTGGCCTCTTGGCAGCCCGGGGGGTTCACTACTTACTGAGCACTTCTTTACTGTTGTTAGATTGGCTCAAGAGCCGTCGCTGGATCGAGGCCGATTATCATGCCAAGTTGCGCGCTGTCCGCAAGCAGGTCCAAGCTCTTCGCCCCGACCTGCCCGCCGATCATGAAGAAGTACAGCGTATCTTGGCTCTGCCAATGCTCTCCTACTACCATCTCAAGCAACTGCTGGACATTGTATCGGTATGGACTTCATCCCATGGTTACCTGCGCACGTGCTTTCCTTCCAGGTTTGCGCTCTTGCTCATCCCAAACTTGCACCCCAACTCAGCAAGTAGATGCGGGCCAAACCAACGTCCTGGGCTTCTCGACTTCCCCCAGAGTCAAGGTGTGCTGCTCGGAGTAATGGGCCGTCTCTCCTTCGCATTAGACCTCGCTCACCTGGACATGTTGCCCTTGTTCTCCTAGGCTTTGACGGCCATCCTTTCTCAGCTTGATAAGCAAAGATTGCACCTGGCCGACTGCGCAACGGCGCTAGAGCATAAGTAGGCAACAAAGACGAACCCTGCGCCCCGCACATGCGATCGATTCTTGCTCACAGATAATGCACTGCCCTGCAGTGTGCAATACGAAGTCACAGCGTTGCAAAAAACCATGGACCGAGCGACCCATCGCATCTCGGTATGTGCTTGGCGATATCTTATGCCTGCTGCAACAGGCCGCGGTTGGGCCGTGCCTCAAAGACTGCGCATGCTGTCCTGGGGCATGCTTGTTTGCAGGATTGCGACCGTCGCTCGGGAGAACTGCAGTCGGCCAGCAAGGCCGCGCAACAAAAATACCGGGACCACTGTGCGCAGCTCGAAATTGAGGTCTGCCTATCGTCATTCATTCACCACCTCAAAGAAGTGCCTCACCCCGTCCCTCAATTCATGACCATGGCAATGGTGATTCTTTCGTTTTCCAGGGCCGCGATGTATCAGCTGAAATTGATGCACTGCGTCAGCATTTGCCTCAGCTGTGGACAGTAGGTGCCCATCATCTTCTCGTTGCCAGGTGATTGATGGCCGTGTTTCGCGCCCGCTTCATCGTTGCGATATGTTGCCCCCTTGCAGAGTGTAGTCACGCAGTTGCGAGAGAGCAAGGGCATTCAAGATGCCTTGAACTTCTACAAGGCATGGACCGGCTTTTTGCAACAGGAGTTTGGTAGTCAAAAGACACCAGAGGGTTCATGCATGCCCATCCTCGAGCATTTGCGAACGAAAGGCAATACCTCCGTTTACGAATACCAAACGGTTGGAAATCACCCTTCTCAACTGCATCGTGAATTTGATTGGCCGGCAGTGCGCTGCACATCACATTTGCTATTGCATGACTGCTATATGATAGGGTGAGGCGCCGCCACCAGAAGCAGGCACGAACAGTGCAACTGACAAGGGCCCCGCCATCGACTTTGGCGACGCGCCCACCATCGACTTTGGCGACGCTCCCACCATCGACTTTGGTGACGCTCCCACCATCGACTTTGGCGACGCGCCCACCATCGACTTTGGTGACGCTCCCACCATCGACTTTGGTGACGCTCCCACCATCGACTTTGTCGATGAAGCCCCTGCCACCGGCAATGACTTGGCAGCCCCAGGTGGGTTGCCCCCACCGCTTTGTCAGCCACGGTCTCCCCGCTCACATTCACTGGTCGTTGATCCCGCGTTGCCAGAAGTTATTCGTACTCCACTTCTAGATGATCCTGCGCATCGCGCCTCTTTCCTGGATGAGGTGGAAGAGGTATGACGACCATTCACTGGCATGGGGTTCCAATGTGGGGGGGGTGGGGACTCGGTCTCATAATCATGCTTACCGTTTAGCTGTCGACCTTTTTTCGCACCCGGCGCCACGAGAGTGAAAGTAAGTTGGACCGGGTACGTCTTTATGACAACCCATCATCGGTTGTGTTCATTGACATGTTGCTGCCATTTAGACCAGACCGTGTCTGCCTTCTTGGCTACGCTTGGCAACGCCCCCACCATCATCCGTGACCAGGTATGACGCCGTCAGCTCGAGTTGACGCCGTCAGCTCGAGTTTACGCTGTCAGCTCGAGTTTGCGACTCGCCCTGCCCGCTGGCCTGACGTGTCGCTCATTTTTTTTTATCCCTTGATGATTGTGCACAGGACGTGGCCCTGCTTGAGCGTTGCGAACATGCCCTCGGTGACATTATGGCGCTCATGCAGTCGGAGCGGAGCCAACGTCTGATCATGATTGCTTCATCACCGCGGTCAGTGCCACTGCTGGCGGTGTTGACTTTTTTTTGGGTTGGAAGCAACCATTGAGCTTGGCGTGTGAGGCGCTCACCATTTATTTCTGCTGTCAGTTATGCGGCACGTCTTGCAGAGAGTTTGCAGCAACGACTCGCCGTTGTGGCCAAGAACGATAACAAACTGCGAGAGCTGGAAACGCAGCGATTTGAGGCTGTGCGTAGTATTGAAGAAACACGCCCCAAGCTTCAGGCGTTGGCACGCGACGTCTTGTGGCTCAAGGCCAAGGTTTGTCAATTCAATTTGCTCATGAGCCCTCAGTGTGTTCTCTGCCCTGCCCTTGTCTCTGTCTCTGCCTCTGTTTCCCCTGCTCTCTCCTATCTCTGATACGAGAACCAGCTAGACACACGCGGTGAACTTGCCGCACATTGTCTTCAAATCGCATCTTCACTGTTTCATTCATCACTTCAAACTGTGCTTTTAGTTGGAGGAAGACATTGCGGCCTTGTACAAAGGACGCGAGGTCAACATTATTGGCGAAATCAATAAGCTGCGCAGCGTAGCTGCTGCTTCATCATGATTGCAAATGCTTGCCCACCGTCTGCCAGCACACGCGAGAGCTATAGTTAGAGTCCTGCGCCATGTCAGGTGCCCCCCCCCCCCCCCCCCCCGTC